>NW_027675420.1:445000-535000 GCF_965601325.2 Salmo salar
CACACACACACACACACACACTGGACACACGCACACACACTGGAAACACACACAAACACTGGACACACACACACTCACCAGACACACACACACACTTGACTTACTCTGGACACACACACACACACTGAACACACACACACACACTCACTGGACACACACACACACTGGACACACACACTCACTGGACACACACACTGACACACACACACTGGACACTCACACATGACAGGCTTGTAATATTTTCTGATCTTTTACCACTTTGCATTTTTTATGATATATTTTACTGTTTGTGTTTGTACCACAGGAGGTTGGTGGGACCTTATTTAGGGAGGACAGGCTTGTAATGGCTGGAGTGGAATAAGTGGAATGGTATCAAACACGTGGTTTCCATGTGTTCCATTTCATTCACTCTGTTCCAGACATTATTATGAGCCGTCCTCCCCTCAGCAGCCTCCTCTGGTATGTACTGTCCTGTATGTGAGAGAGATCCAACAAGGAATTACAATGTATGTATTACTTTTAATACCTGCAAATGGCAAATAAACTACTGGAACTCCTTATGAATGTCTGCAGCCGACAAGAGGTGAAAATATTACCGGAATATTCTGCAAAATGTTGATGAAGACGTCACTCAATCCACCCAAAACAACATGCAGTCTTTCCACAAGACTCCCATGAAGTTATAGTGTGACGTTATGAGTCGACGTTAAAGTAACATTCTCACAACATACTGCACTTGTTTTATCCTGTTTTAGATGTATCCTCTGTTTAAACATTTAAACTCTTACAATAACACCGTTAAAATACCAATGTGATCATTTCTTGTCTTTTATGTTGGAAAAACAAATTGTACAATTATATGTGGACATACGCTCCATAGTTGTACAAGTATACATGGTTATATTGTACTTTTCATAATAAAACATACTTGAAACAAGAAAAAGCATGTTAATTGTGAAAACAATTTTGTTATTGATTTTTACATTGCTTCTCCCTGTCTCATGTTGACGTTTGTCATGAATCTTGACCTGGAGGCAGAACTGTGCGATTTCCTCTAGATATGTCAGCTGCAAAGTCAGACTTGGCTGTGGAAAATGTTGTTTTATGGTCTTAACCTCTATGGGACCGGCGGGACGAATTCGTCCCACCTACGTAACAGCCACTGCCATCCTGTGGCGCGATTTTCAAAATCTTCAAAATCATATTACTTCAATTTCTCAAACATATGACTATTTTACAGCCATTTAAAGATAAGACTCTCGTTAATCTAACCACACTGTCCGATTTCAAAAAGGCTTTACAACGAAAGCAAAACATTAGATTATGTCAGCAGAGTACCAAGCCAGAAATAATCAGACACCCATTTTTCAAGCCAGCATATAATGTCACCAAAACCCAGAAGACAGCTAAATGCAGCACTCACCTTTGATGATCTTCATCAGATGACAACCCTAGGACATTATGTTATACAATACATGCATGTTTTGTTCAATCAAGTTCATATTTATATCAAAAACCAGCTTTTTACATTAGCATGTGACGTTCAGAACTAGCATACCCCCCGCAAACTTACGGGGAATTCGCTAACATTTTACTAAATTACTCACGATAAACGTTCACAAAAAGCATAACAATTATTTTAAGAATTATAGATACAGACCTCCTCTATGCACTCGATATGTCCGATTTTAAAATAGCTTTTTGGTGAAAGCACATTTTGCAATATTCTCAGTAGATAGCCCAGGCATCACGGGCTCGCTATTTAGACACCCGGCAAGTTTAGCACTCACCATAATCATATTTACTATTATAAAAATGTCATTACCTTTTGTTGTCTTCGTCAGAATGCACACCCAGGACGTCTACTTCAATAACAAATGTTGGTTTGGTCCAAAATAATCCATCGTTATATCCGAATAGCGGCGTTTTGTTCGTGCGTTCCAGACACTATCCGAAATAGTAAAGAAGTGTCGCGCGCTTGGCGCAATTCCTGACAATAAAATTCAAAGTATTCCATTGCCGTACGTGGAAGCATGTCAACCGCTGTTTAAAATCAATTTTTACGTCATTTTTCTCGTAGAAAAGCGGTAAAATTCCGACAGGGAATCTCCTTTTCGGCAAACAGAGGAAAAAATCCCAAAGGCGGGGGCGGTCGGGGTCACGCGCATAAGCTAGTGTCTCTTGATGGGCCACTTGAGAAAGGCGATAATGTGTTTCAGCCTGGGGCTGGAATGACGACATTCTGTTTTTTCCCGGGCTATGAGAGCCTATGGACGACGTGGGAAGTGTCACGTTAGAGCAGAGATCCTTAGTAAATGATAGAGATGGCAAAGAAGTTCCAGAAATGGTCAGACAGGCCACTTCCTGTAAAGGAATCTCTCAGGTTTTGACCTGCCATTTGAGTTCTGTTATACTCACAGACACCATTCAAACAGTTTTAGAAAATTTAGGGTGTTTTCTATCCATATGTAATAAGTATATGCATATTCTAGTTACTGAGTAGGAGTGGTAACCAGATTAAATCGGGTATGTTTTTTATCCAGCCGTGTCAATGCTGCCCCCTAGCCCTAACAGGTTAATTTAAGGGAAGGATTAGCAGTGTGGTTAGGGTTGAGGTTAGGATTAAAATCTGATTGTATTACTTTGTGCCTGTGCCAGCTAGGGAATACTTTGCTGAACTGCCTCCAGGGCAAGATTCATGACAATAAATGCCAACCTGCCTCCAGGGCAAGATTCATGACAATAAATGCCAACCTGCCTCCCAGTCGTCCCCTCCTTATCTTTACAAGGCTGCAGAACATGCAAGCTAGTGATGTGGGGGTTCTCTCATAACCCTCAGTCCCCAGGTGGGTAGATGGCAGGTTGAATAAAGAGAAGCTAGTGATGTGGGGGTTCTCTCATAACCCTCAGTCCCCAGGTGGGTAGATGGCAGGTTGAATAAAGAGAAGCTAGTGATGTGGGGGTTCTCTCATAACCCTCAGTCCCCAGGTGGGTAGATGGCAGGTTGAATAAAGAGAAGCTAGTGATGTGGGGGTTCTCTCATAACCCTCAGTCCCCAGGTGGGTAGATGGCAGGTTGAATAAAGAGAAGCTATGATGTGGGGGTTCTCTCATAACCCTCAGTCCCCAGGTGGGTAGATGGCAGGTTGAATAAAGAGAAGCTAGTGATGTGGGGGTTCTCTCATAACCTTCAATCATAAATGTATAATTATTATGTAATTAACACAAAACATTAAGGACACATTTAATTCCATGACAAACTGACCAGGCGTAACTCAATATTAGGAAGGTATCCTTAATATTTTGTCCTCTCAGTGGCTCTGACCCTTTACATAACAGTCAATCCTCTTTTCCAGGAAACCTTCCTTAAATTTCCCCAAATACTTCCACACTGCTGCTCTCTCACTGCTGCTCCAGGGCCTCTTGGGTTGAGGAGTCTAACCTGATCACAGCTGCTCCAGGGCCTCTTGGGTTGAGGAGTCATTCTCTTCTAACCTGATCACAGCTGCTCCAGGGCCTCCTGGGTTGAGGAGTCATTCTCTTCTAACCTGATCACAGCTGCTCCAGGGCCTCTTGGGTTGAGGAGTCATTCTCTTCTAACCTGATCACAGCTGCTCCAGGGCCTCTTGGGTTGAGGAGTCATTCTCTTCTAACCTGATCACAGCTGCTCCAGGGCCTCTTGGGTTGAGGAGTCATTCTCTTCTAACCTGATCACAGCTGCTCCAGGGCCTCTTGGGTTGAGGAGTCATTCTCTTCTAACCTGATCACAAACAAAGACAAGATTCAAACAAATAAACATGATGTTCCAACATAATGGGGGGGGGGGGGGGGGACTTCCTCCATGTCAGGTAAGCAGCCTCCAAGTCTACCCTCACCAACTTACCAGACTGAGTGAGTTCTGAACATCCCTCTCTGTCCTCAGATGCTGCATCCAAGTCTTCTTGGGTCTTTCTGGTGTCTCTGTCTTGACTCTTTAGTGAGTTTTTTCAGTTCTTTCCCAGGCTGCCTGAAAAACACAAAAAGATGGCAAATACATAAGAGTTATGAACTATCAAAATAAAGAGAGTCGCACACTCCATATATAAACTCCCAGTCATTTATTGGGTATTTACCAACGTTTCAGCATCACTATGCCTTCTTCAGGGTGATGTCATCAATACTTCAACCAGGTTATGTAGATGAACAGTGCAATTAGTGCAACTAATGACAATAGAGAGGGGTGTGTCATAATGATTAACTTAATTACAATGAATTAATGAAACTTTAAAAAAACAATAGTTTATGGCATATTAAATATTAAAAAATAGTAGGGTATATTATATACTGCTCAAAAAAATAAAGGGAACACTTAAACAACACATCCTAGATCTTAATGAAAGAAATAATCTTATGAAATACTTTTTTCTTTACATAGTTGAATGTGCTGACATCAAAATCACACAAAAATAATCAATGGAAATCCAATTTATCAACCCATGGAGGTCTGGATTTGGAGTCACACACAAAATTAAAGTGGAAAACCACACTACAGGCTGATCCAACTTTGATGTAATGTCCTTAAAACAAGTCAAAATGAGGCTCAGTAGTGTGTGTGGCCTCCACGTGCCTGTATGACCTCCCTACAACGCCTGGGCATGCTCCTGATGAGGTGGCGGATGGTCTCCTGAGGGATCTCCTCCCAGACCTGGACTAAAGCATCCGCCAACTCCTGGACAGTCTGTGGTGCAACGTGGCGTTGGTGGATGGAGCGAGACATGACGTCCCAGATGTGCTCAATTGGATTCAGGTCTGGGGAACGGGCGGGCCAGTCCATAGCATCAATGCCTTCCTCTTGCAGGAACTGCTGACACACACCAGCCACATGAGGTCTAGCATTGTCTTGCATTAGGAGGAACCCAGGGCCAACCGCACCAGCATATGGTCTCACAAGGGGTCTGAGGATCTCATCCCGGTACCTAATGGCAGTCAGGCTACCTCTGGCGAGCACATGGAGGGCTGTGCGGCCCCCCAAAGAAATGCCACCCCACACCATGACTGACCCACCACCAAACCGGTCATGCTGGAGGATGTTGCAGGCAGCAGAACGTTCTTCACGGCGTCTCCAGACTCTGTCACGTCTGTCACGTGCTCAGTGTGAACCTGCTTTCATCTGTGAAGAGCACAGGGCGCCAGTGGCGAATTTGCCAATCTTGGGGTTCTCTGGCAAATGCCAAACGTCCTGCATGGTGTTGGGCTGTAAGCACAACCCCCACCTGTGGACGTCGGGCCCTCATACCACCCTCATGGAGTCTGTTTCTGACCGTTTGAGCAGACACATGCACATTCGTGGCCTGCTGGAGGTCATTTTGCAGGGCTCTGGCAGTGCTTCTCCTGCTCCTCCTTGCACAAAGGCAGAGGTAGCGGTCCTGCTGCTGGGTTGTTGCCCTCCTACGGTCTCCTCCACGTCTCCTGATGTACTGGCCTGTCTCCTGGTAGCGCCTCCATGCTCTGGACACTATGCTGACAGACACAGCAAACCTTCTTGCCACAGCTCGCATTGATGTGCCATCCTGGATGAGCTGCACTACCTGAGCCACTTGTGTGGGTTGTAGACTCCATCTCATGCTACCACTAGAGTGAAAGCACCGCCAGCATTCAAAAGTGACCAAAACATCAGCCAGGAAGCATAGGAACTGAGAAGTGGTCTGTGGTCCCCACCTGTAGAACCACTCCTTTATTGGGGGTGTCTTGCTAATTGCCTATAATTTCCACCTGTTGTCTATTCCATTTCCACAACAGCATGTGAAATGTATTGTCAATCAGTGTTGCTTCCTAAGTGGACAGTTTGATTTCACAGAAGTGTGATTGACTTGGAGTTACATTGTGTTGTTTAAGTGTTCCCTTTATTTTTTGAGCAGTGTATATATCCGGCTCTCCATGTAATCTGATTCATTACGATCTAGGATCAGGTCCCCCCCTCTCCATGTAATCTGATTCATTATGATCTAGGATCAGGTCCCCCCTCTCCATGTAATCTGATTCATTATGATCTAGGATCAGGTCCCCCCTCTCCATGTAATCTGATTCATTATGATCTAGGATCAGGTCCCCCCTCTCCATGTAATCTGATTCATTATGATCTAGGATCAGGTCCTCCTCTCCATGTAATCTGATTCATTATGATCTAGGATCAGGTCCCCTCCTCTCCATGTAATCTGATTCATTATGATCTAGGATCAGGTCCTCCCTATCCATGTAATCTGATTCATTATGTTCTAGGATCAGGTCCCCCCCTCTCCATGTAATCTGATTCATTATGATCTAGGATCAGGTACCCCCTCTCCATGTAATCTGATTCATCATAATCTAGGATCAGGTCCCCCCTCTCCATGTAATCTGATTCATTATGATCTAAGATCTGGTCCCTCCTCTCCATGTAATCTGATTCATTATGATCTAGGATCAGGTCCCCCCTCTCCATGTAATCTGATTCATTATGATCTAGGATATGGTCCCCCCCTCTCCATGTAATCTGATTCATTATGATCTAGGATTAGGTCCTCCCTCTCCATGTAATCTGATTCATTATGACATAGGATCAGGTTCCCCCTCTCCATGTAATCTGATGCATTATGATCTAGGATCAGGTCCCCCCTCTCCATGTAATCTGATTCATTTTGATCTAGGATTAGGTCCACCCCTCCATGTAATCTGATTCATTATGATCCAGGATCAGGTCCCCCCTCTCCATGTAATCTGATTCATTCTGATCTAGGATCAGGTCCCCCTCTCCTTGTAATCTGATTCATTATGATCTAGGATCAGGTTCCCCCTCTCGGGGGTGGCATAACCTTCTTCTTTAGCTACTGATCTAGCTGTATACTGAATCCATTCCAGCCATAGGTTGGAATCCCCAAACCAAGTCTCCACCTCAATCACTTCCTTAAATCGGGTATGTTTTTTTTATCCAGCCGTGTCAATACTGCCCCCTAGCCCTAACAGGTTAAGCTTCAACTTTTCCGAAACACACACATTAGTACATTCATCTTATAATCACTTGGTTATACCTTTTCAGGGTGAAATCATTTAGTCAAAACTTTAATCATATTATTTCCATTACAATCCACCCTATAGGCTAAATATTTCACATACACTATAACACATCTATTTTTATTGGATTCAGAAATGTCACACAAAATCAAACTAGATCAAAGAAAACGAATACATGTATTTTCATTACATACTTATCAATGACTGTTCTAAGCCTATGTCCAGTCATAACTCTTCGGATTAGGATTTTTGCTATGACCTTCATTTAGAGAAACAGTCTTGCTAAACATGGGCTCCTCGTAATTGAATGAATCCTGCAAGAGGCTCGGCGGTAGGTATTTGTCATCCCACTGGTCTGAACTTGGAATCGGTCCGTATCTCACCATCTGCTCCGTCATCGATTTCTCCAGAGCCCTGGAAATGAGACCTCTCGCACAAGGGACCAAACAACAACCACATAATATCAACACAGTCATACAGGTGAAAGCAGCCCACAACACAGTGATTACAACCTTTTTCCATTTTCCGAACGTACTATCAAACCATCCCGTGAGTGCCGTGTCCACCCTGGAATTTTCTGCTAACTCCTGAGCTAAATTGTTTAGACCGGCATTCAGATCCGAACATCACACACACACCACCCTTTTCAGCCAGAAGCATATCCAAAGCTATTTTATTCTGCCATACCATCAAAGTGGTCGCAGCTGTCTGTTCAGCTAACCCTGGAATTGCCTCTCTGGTATAGTTGATGAAACGCTGTTGGTTATAATAAATGTAATTTATCCAATTCACATTTTTATTGAGAGTCGACCACCAAAAAAGACTTGATTCCAATCCAGCCCATATCTGATTCCTAGCTTTAAACTCATCAGGCACCCCCCTTGAACCCCAATGCTATCAATGTAAATTCTATCATCAAAGGACCCTGACGGAGCACTCCTCCCCTCTCTTTCACCTGGCACTAGGTCTTTGTGTTGTATAAGGGTGAAGGGCATGCCTAACAGTACCAATGCACAAATACCAGTCCAATTTGCAGGCAGGTTTGGCCACAGCTTCATACCTCCACACAACCACCAGACATCCGCTCTCGGCCTTTTTATCTTACTAAAGTCCTCGGAACTCAACCACCCAGTCAGGTCCCTCATTGTCGTGTCAGTTGTAACATTCTCTGTCCTATTGCATGTTCTTACTTCCCCTACGTTCCATCCGTGTGTGTTGTGTCGAGCCACACAATAATAGTCTCCTCCTGCGACTGTGAAAGGGGGAAGTCTGGATCTAATGGGCACATAGGATACAGATAATGCAGATCAGTGCAACTGTCTGGCTTCCTTGCCTTCATGAACAGCTTTACCATTCAGGCCATTCCCCTTGGTAAATTAATTCCATCGGGTAGAAAGGGGATGGTTGTCAACTGAAGTTTGGCTGTTGCGCAGGCATAACCTTCTTCTTTAGCTACTGATCTAGCTGTATACTGAATCCATTCCAGCCATAGGTTGGAATCCCCAAACCAAGTCTCCACCTCAATCACTTCCTTAACCTGTTGGGTCTAGGGGGCAGCATTTGCACGTCTGGATAAAAAAAATGTACCCGATTTAATCTGGTTACTAATCCTACCCAGTAACTAGAATATGCATATACTTATTATATATGGATAGAAAACACTCTAAAGTTTCCAAAACTGTTTGAATGGTGTCTGTGAGTATAACAGAACTCATTTGGCAGGCAAAACCCTGAGACATTTTCTGACAGGAAGTGGATACCTGATGTGTTGTATTGACTTTAAACCTATCCCATTGAAAAACACAGGGGTTTAGGAATATTTTGGCACTTCCTATTGCTTCCACTAGATGTCACCAGCCTTTACAAAGTGTTTTGAGTCTTCTGGAGGGAGATCTGACCGAACAAGAGCCATGGAACGGTGATGTCCCATTAGACACCTGGCGCGCTAGTTCATGTTGGGTACCCTCGTTCCAATACGTTATAAAAGAGTATGCATTCGTCCACCTTGAATATTATTCATGTTCTGGTTAAAAAAGGCCCTAATGATTTATGCTATACAACGTTTGACATGTTTGAACGAACGGAAATATATTTTTTCCCCTCGTTCATGACGAGAAGTCCGGCTGGCTTACATCATGTGCTAACGAGACGGAGATTTTTGGACATAAATGATGAGCTTTTTTGAACAAAACTACATTCGTTATGGACCTGTGATACCTGGAAGTGACATCTGATGAAGAGAATCAAAGGTAATGGATTATTTACATAGTATTTTCGATTTTAGATCTCCCCAACATGACGTCTAGTCTGTATCGCAACGCGTATTTTTCTGGGCGCAGTGCTCAGATTATTGCAAAGTGTGATTTCCCAGTAAGGTTATTTTTAAATCTGGCAAGTTGATTGCGTTCAAGAGATGTAAATCTATAATTCTTTAAATGACAATATAATATTTTACCAATGTTTTCTAATTTTAATTATTTAATTTCTGACGCTGACTTGACTGCCGGTTATTGGAGGGAAACGATTTCCTCAACATCAATGCCATAGTAAAACGCTGTTTTTGTATATAAATATGAACTTGATAGAACTAAAAATGCATGCATTGTCTAACATAATGTCCTAGGAGTGTCATCTGATGGAGATTGTAAAAGGTTAGTGCATCATTTTAGCTGGTTTTATGGTTTTGGTGACCCTGTCTTTGACTTGACAAAACATTACACACAACTCTTGTAAATGTACTGTCCTAACATACTCTAAATTTATGCTTTCGCCGTAAAACCTTTTTGAAATCGTAAAACGTGGTTAGATTAAGGAGATGTTTATCTTTCAAATGGTGTAACATAGTTGTATTTTTGAAAAATTTGAATTTTGACATTTATTTGGATTCAAATTTGCCGCTCTTGAAATGCACCTGCTGTTGATGGAGTGCACCACGGGTGGCACGCTAGCGTCCCACCTAGCCCCAAGAGGTTAATTGGTCATTCCTATCTTCAAGCAATACTTCCCTTGCTCTGGATTGCAGTCAAAAACCCTGTCTTTCACTATACACCATCTGTTTCTATATTGGGTGTGTGGATAGACATAGCCTTCTCTCTCTGTGTGAGCTATGACCTGATTCCATGAGTTACACCGGGATCTACACATATCTTCCCCATGAAGTCCGAGTCCTAGACTGCCAGGAGGTTAGGGACCCCATTTGGTCTGCAGAGAACTCTATTGAGACATCCTTCCCTAACTCTACTCTCACTTCCTTTTTATCCAGATCGAGTGACCTTTTGTACCTAGGCCATAAAAACTCCTCATCTTCTACACTATGGGTCAAGTTACCACTTTCTGACTTCTCGAGTGGTTCATGGTGTATTAGGAATATGGCTTACACAATCAGACAGCTCAGACTGACCAGTACCCCTGTAAAGCCCCACCCCCTCCCGGTGAATATATCACTGGCTAGAGGCTAACCCAAACTTTCACTTCTATGAACGCACACAGTGAGGATCGGGCGGGTTAGGGAATCTTCGTTAGAGAGGTAACCCCCGAACCTTATTGGTATTTGGTTCTTCTCCTAACTCTGATTGTTCGACAGCGTCAGTGTGTCTTACCCTCCCGCAATGTGTGATATGAACCCAGGTAGCTCTTTCAGCTATTCTCACCGCGAAGGCTATTACCAGGAACACTTGGTATGGGCCCTCCCACCGTGGCTGCTTCCAGTTCTTTTCTCCTCAGGGACTGGATCCACACCCAGTCTCCTGGTTGGATTGAGTGAATCATCTTCTCCTGTAATTCACCTGTTGGACACAAAGTCTCGGACATACGGGTTTAGTTAACCACGTGTTCTGTTAGTATATCTTCAACTTCTATGTCTACCTGTTCTGGCCTCCCTAACTCTGGCATTCTATATGGTTTACCTGATCAGCTAAAATGTAATCCATTATTTAAAGAGATAGATCCTAGTAAACCAACTACCCTAATCATGTCCACCCAGTAATTTGGGACCGCTTCTTCCCATTTAATATACTTATCTATTATAAAAATTTTTTTTTAAGTAGTTTGTTATCCAATAGGCCACAAAGTGTTTCCGAACCTGCTCTACTATCCCCCCTTTTGACACATGGCTCTGCCCATGTGTCAATCTTGCCGCATCTCTTCACAATGACTTAGGTAGTATTGGTAACTTATCATGATACCAAATACCGTCCTTATATAAATTGCTCCTAACTTCTCCCATTTCGAAATCCCTTTCACTGGTGCTCTAGACTGACAATTTTAATATAGCTTTGTCTATGTTTACTTCCTCTTTTAACCTCTCTAGGGTATGTGGGACGAAATCGTCCCACCTAGTCAACAGCCAGTGGAATCGAGTGGCGCGATATTCAAATACCTTAAAAATGCTATTACTTCAATTTCTCAAACATATGACTATTTTACACCATTTTAAAGACAAGACGATCCTTTATCTAAACACATTGTCCGATTTCAAAAAGGCTTTACAACGAAAGCAAAACATTAGATTATGTCAGGAGAGTACCCAGCCAGAAATAATCAGACACCCATTTTTGAGAGAGAGCAGAGTCATAGAGAGCAGAGAGCAGAGTCATAATTCAAAGTTCTGCCGCCTTCTGAGAGCCTATGGGAGCATCAGAAAGTGTCACGTTACCGCAGAGATCCTTTGTTGTGGTAAGAGATGGCAAAAAAGGCCAAGAAATGGTCAGACAGGGTACTTCCTGTACAGAATCTTCTCAGGTGTTTGCCTGCCATTTGAGTTCTGTTATACTCACAGACACCATTCAAACAGTTTTAGAAACTTTGGAGTGTTTTCTATCCAAAGCTAATAATTATATGCATATTCTAGTTTCTGGGCAGGAGTAATAACCAGATTAAATCGGAACGTTTTTTTATCCGGCCGTGAAAATACTGCCAACTAGCCATAACAGGTTAAGTTGGAAAAATAGGATGATCGAGCAGCAGTGAGGGCTCTTCGATACGGCACGGTACTGTCTTTCCGAGCAAGTCGGAAGACTTCTAGTTTGGTGTGGCGCCATTTCCGTTCCAATTTTCTGGAAGCTTGCTTCAGAGCTCATGTATTTTCTGTATACCAGGGAGCTAGTTTCTTATGACAAATGTTTTTAGTTTTTAGGGGTGCAACTGCATCTAGGGTATTGCGCAAAGTTAAATTGAGTTCCTCAGTTAGGTGGTTTACTGATTTTTGTCCTCCGACATCCTTGGGCAGGCAGAGGGAGTCTGGAAGGGCATCAAGGAATCTTTGGGTTGTCTGAGAATTTATAGCATGACTTTTAATGCTTCTTGATTGGGGTCTGAGCAGATTATTTGTTGTGATTGCGAACATAATAAAATGGTGGTCCGATAGTCCAGGATTATGAGGAAAAACATTAAGATCCACAACATTTATTCCATGGGACATAACTAGATCCAGAGTATGACTGTGGCAGTGAGTAGGTCCAGAGACATGTTGGACTGAGTCGATGATGGCTCCGAAAGCCTTTTGGAGGGGGTCTGTGGACTTTTCCATGTGAATATTAAAGTCACCAAAAATGTGAATATTATCTGCTAAGACTACAATGTCCGATAGGAATTCAGGGAACTCAGTGAGGAACGCTGTATATGGCCCAGGAGGCCTGTAAACAGTAGCTATAAAAAGTGATTGAGTAGGCTGCATATATTTCATGACTAGAAGCTCAAAAGACGAAAACGTTGTTGTTTTTTTTGTAAATTGAAATTTGCTATCGTAAATGTTAGCAACACCTCCACCTTTGTGGGATGCGCGGGGGATATGGTCACTAGTGTAACCAGGGGGTGAGGCCTCATTTAAATGGCTGTAAAATAGTCATATGTTTGAGAAATTGAAGTAATAGGATTTTTAACGTTTTGAAAATCGCGCCACTGGATTACACTGGCTGTTACGTAGGTGGGACGAATTCGTCCCGCCTAGCCTAGAGAGGTTAAACAGCGGTTGACATGCTTCGAAGTACGGTAATGGAATATTAAGAATTTTTTTGTCACGAATTGCGCCATGCGCGCGACCCTTCTTTACCATTTCGGATAGTGTCTGGAACGCACGAACAAAACGCCGCTATTCGGATATAACGATGGATTATTTTGGACCAAACCAACATTTGTTATTGAAGTAGCAGTCCTGGGAGTGCATTCTGACGAAGACAACAAAAGGTAATCAAACTTTTATAATAGTAAATATGATTATGGTGAGTGCTAAACTTGCCGGGTGTCTAAATAGCTAGCCCGTGATGCCTGGGCTATGTACTTAGAATATTGCAAAATGTGCTTTCACCAAAAAGCTATTTTAAAATCGGACATATCGAGTGCATAGAGGAGGTCTGTATCTATAATTCTTAAAATAATTGTTATGCTTTTTGTGAACGTTTATCGTGAGTAATTTAGTAAAATGTTAGCGAATTCCCCGGAAGTTTGCTGGGGGTATGCTAGTTCTGAACGTCACATGCTAATGTAAAAAGCTGGTTTTTGATATAAATATGAACTTGATTGAACAAAACATGCATGTATTGTATAACATAATGTCCTAGGGTTGTCATCTGATGAAGATCATCAAAGGTGAGTGCTGCATTTAGCTGTCTTCTGGGTTTTGGTGACATTATATGCTAGCTTGAAAAATGGGTGTCTGATTATTTCTGGCTTGGTACTCTGCTGACATAATCTAATGTTTTGCTTTCGTTGTAAAGCCTTTTTGAAATCGGACAGTGTGGTTAGATTAACCTGTTTAGGATAGGGGGCAGTATTGACACGGCTGGATAAAAAACATACCCGATTTAATCTGGTTACCACTCCTACCCAGTAACTAGAATATGCATATACTTATTACATATGGATAGAAAACACCCTAAATTTTCTAAAACTGTTTGAATGGTGTCTGTGAGTATAACAGAACTCAAATGGCAGGTCAAAACCTGAGAGATTCCTTTACAGGAAGTGGCCTGTCTGACCATTTTTTGAACTTCTTTTCCATCTCTATCATTTACTAAGGATCTCTGCTCTAACGTGACACTTCCCACGTCGTCCATAGGCGCTCAGAGCCCGGGAAAAAACAGAATGTCGTCATTCCAGCCCCAGGCTGAAACACATTATCGCCTTTCTCAAGTGGCCGATCAAGGGACACTGGGCTTATGCTCGTGACCCCGACCGCCCCCGCCTTTGGGATTTTTTCCTCTGTTTGCCGAAAAGGAGATTCCCTGTCGGAATATTATCGCTTTTCTACGAGAAAAATGTCGTAAAAATTTATTTTAAACAGCGGTTGACATGCTTCGAAGTACGGTAATGGAATACTTAGAATTTTATTGTCACGAATTGCGCCATGCGCGTGACACTTCTTTACTATTTCGGATAGTGTCTGGAACGCACGAACAAAACGCCGCTATTCGGATATAACGATTGATTATTTTGGACCAAACCAACATTTGTTATTGAAGTAGCAGTTCTGGGTGTGCATTCTGACGAAGACAACAAAAGGTAATCAAACTTTTATAATAGTAAATATGATTATGGTGAGTGCTAAACTTGCCGGGTGTCTAAATAGCGAGCCCGTGATGCCTGGGCTATGTACTTAGAATATTGCAAAATGTGCTTTCACCAAAAAGCTATTTTAAAATCGGACATATCGAGTGCATAGAGGAGGTCTGTATCTATAATTCTTAAAATAATTGTTATGCTTTTTGTGAACGTTTATCGTGAGTAATTTAGTAAAATGTTAGCGAATTCCCCGGAAGTTTGCGGGGGGTATGCTAGTTCTGAACGTCACATGCTAATGTAAAAAGCTAGTTTTTGATATAAATATGAACTTGATTGAACAAAACATGCATGTATTGTATAACATAATGTCCTAGGGTTGTCATCTGATGAAGATCATCAAAGGTGAGTGCTGCATTTAGCTGTCTTCTGGGTTTTGGTGACATTATATGCTGGCTTGAAAAATGGGTGTCTGATTATTTCTGGCTTGGTACTCTGCTGACATAATCTAATGTTTTGCTTTCGTTGTAAAGCCTTTTTGAAATCGGACAGTGTGGTTAGATTAACGAGAGTCTTGTCTTTAAATGGCTGTAAAATAGTCATATGTTTGAGAAATTGAAGTAATAGGATTTTTAAGGTTTTGAAAATCGCGCCACAGGATAGCAGTGGCTGTTACGTAGGTGGGACGAATTCGTCCCGCCTAGCCTAGAGAGGTTAAACATGGTCTCGTCTAACATGGGCTCCTCGTAATTGAATGAATCCTCCACCAGGCTCGGCGGTAGGTATTTGTCATCCCACTGGTCTGAACTTGGAATCGGTCCGTATCTCACCATCTGCTCCGTCATCGATCTCTCCAGAGCCCTGGAAATGAGACCTCTCGCACAAGGGACCAAACAACAACCACATAATATCAACACAGTCATACAGGTGAAAGCAGCCCACAACACAGTGATTACAACCTTTTTCCATTTTCCGAACGTACTATCAAACCATCCCGTGAGTGCCGTGTCCACCCCGGAATATTCTGCTAACTCCTGAGCTAAATTGTTTAGACCGGCCAGGGCCTTGGTCACTGATCCATCTGGAGCTGTGTTCTCAGGGATGAAAGTACAGCATTCAGATCCGAACATCACACACACACCACCCTTTTCAGCCAGAAGCATATCCAAAGCTATTCTATTCTGCAATACCATCAAAGTGTTCGCAGCTGTCTGTTCTGCTAACCCTTGAATTGCCTCTCTGGTATAGTTTATGAAACGCTGTTGGTTATAATAAATGTAATTTATCCAATCCACATTTTTATTGAGAGTCGACCACCAAAAAAGACTTGATTCCAATCCAGCCCATATCTGATTCCTAGCTTTAAACTCATCAGGCACCCCCCTTGGAACCCCAATGCTATCAATGTAAATTATATCGTCAAAGGACCCTGACGGAGCACTCCTCCCCTCTCTTTCACCTGGCACTAGGTCTTTGTGTTGTATAAGGGTGAAGGGCATGCCTAACTGTAACAATGCACAAATACCAGTCCAATTTGCAGGCAGGTTTGGCCACAGCATCATACCTCCACACAACCACCAGACATCCGCTCTCGGCCTTTTTATCTTACTAAAGTCCTCGGAACTCAACCACCCAGTCAGGTCCCTCATTGTCTCGTCAGTTGTAACATTCTCTGTCCTATTGCATGTTCTTACTTCCCCTACGTTCCATCCGTGTGTGTTGTGTCGAGCCACACAATAATAGTCTCCTCCTGCGACTGTGAAAGGGGAAGTCTGGATCTAACAGGCACATAGGATACAGATAATGCAGATCAGTGCAACTGTCTGGCTTCCTTGCCTTCATTAACAGCTTTACCATACAGGCCATTCCCTTTGGTAAATTAATTCCATCGAGTAGAAAGGGGATGGTTGTCAACTGAAGTTTGGCTGTTGTGCAGGCATAACCTTCTTCTTTAGCTACTGATCTAGCTGTATACTGAATCCATTCCAGCCATAGGTTGGAATCCCCAAACCAAGTCTCCACCTCAATCACTTCCTTAACCTCTTGGGGCTAGGTGGGACGCTAGCGTGCCACCCGTGGTGCACTCCATCAACAGCAGGTGCATTTCAAGAGCGGCAAATTTGAATCCAAATAAATGTCAAAATTCACATTTTTCCAAAATACAACTATGTTACACCATTTGAAAGATAAACATCTCCTTAATCTAACCACGTTTTACGATTTCAAAAAGGTTTTACGGCGAAAGCATAAATTTAGAGTATGTTAGGACAGTACATTTACAAGAGTTGTGTGTAATGTTTTGTCAAGTCAAAGACAGGGTCACCAAAACCATAAAACCAGCTAAAATGATGCACTAACCTTTTACAATCTCCATCAGATGACACTCCTAGGACATTATGTTAGACAATGCATGCATTTTTAGTTCTATCAAGTTCATATTTATATCCAAAAACAGCGTTTTACTATGGCATTGATGTTGAGGAAATCGTTTCCCTCCAATAACCGGCAGTCAAGTCAGCGTCAGAAATTAAATAATTAAAATTAGAAAACATTGGTAAAATATTATATTGTCATTTAAAGAATTATAGATTTACATCTCTTGAACGCAATCAACTTGCCAGATTTAAAAATAACCTTACTGGGAAATCACACTTTGCAATAATCTGAGCACTGCGCCCAGAAAAATACGCGTTGCGATACAGACTAGACGTCATGTTGGGGAGATCTAAAATCGAAAATACTATGTAAATAATCCATTACCTTTGATTCTCTTCATCAGATGTCACTTCCAGGTATCACAGGTCCATAACGAATGTAGTTTTGTTCAAAAAAGCTCATCATTTATGTCCAAAAATCTCCGTCTCGTTAGCACATGATGTAAGCCAGCCGGACTTCTCGTCATGAACGAGGGGAAAAAATATATTTCCGTTCGTTCAAACATGTCAAACGTTGTATAGCATAAATCATTAGGGCCTTTTTTAACCAGAACATGAATAATATTCAAGGTGGACGAATGCATACTCTTTTATAACGTATTGGAACGAGGGTACCCAAGATGAACTCGCGCGCAAGTGTCTAATGGGCCATCATCGTTCCATGGCTCTTGTTCGGTCAGATCTCCCTCCAGAAGACTCAAAACACTTTGTAAAGGCTGGTGACATCTAGTGGAAGCAATAGGAAGTGCCAAAATATTCCTAAACCCCTGTGTTTTTCAATGGGATAGGTTTAAAGTCAATACAACACATCAGGTATCCACTTCCTGTCAGAAAATGTCTCAGGGTTTTGCCTGCCAAATGAGTTCTGTTATACTCACAGACACCATTCAAACAGTTTTGGAAACTTTAGAGTGTTTTCTATCCATATATAATAAGTATATGCATATTCTAGTTACTGGGTAGGATTAGTAACCAGATTAAATCGGGTAAATTTTTTTTATCCAGACGTGCAAATGCTGCCCCCTAGACCCAACAGGTTAAGATCTTTCGTCTGAACTATCCTCACCGGTCCTTGGCTCTGGATGACTACACGGTAATGTCCGTTTTATCAGGGGTACTACTGGTATTCTGGCTGGCGGTAGAACTATCTCCTGTCCTAACCTCTACTACTTGGAATGGTACCGCAGTGTCGACAATGGTCTAGTCAAGGCCAACATACCATAACCCTAAATCCTCTTTCTTTATGCTTTTAATGGTCATTCCTATCTTCAAGCAATACTTCCCTTGCTCTGGATTGCAGTCAAAAACCCTGACCTTCACTATACTCCATCTGTTTCTATATTGGGTGTGTGGATTGACATAGCCTTCTCTCTCTGTGTGAGCTATGACCCGATTCCATGAGTTACACCGGGATCTACACAGATATCTTCCCCATGAAGTCCGAGTCCTAGACTGCCAGGAGGTTAGGGACCCCATTTGGTCTGCATAGAACTCTATTGAGACATCCTTCCCTAACTCTACTCTCACTTCCTTTTTTATCCAGATCGAGTGACCTTTTGTACCTAGGCCATAAAAACTCCTCATCTTCTACACTATGGGTCAAGTTACCACTTTCTGACTTCTCGAGTGGTTCATGGTGTATTAGGAATATGGCTCCCACAATCAGACAGCTCAGACTGACCAGTACACCGTGTAAAGCCCCACCCCCTCCCGGAGAATATATCACTGGCTAGAGGCCAACCCACACTTTCACTTCTATGAACGCACACAGTGAGGATCGGGCGGGTTAGGGAATCTTCGTTAGAGAGGTAACCCCCGAACCTTATTGGTATTCGGTTCTTCTCCTAACTCTGTGATTGTTCGACAGTGTCAGTGTGTCTTACCCTCCCGCAATGTGTGATATGAACCCAGGTAGCTCTTTCAGCTATTCTCACCGCGAAGGCTATTACCAGGAACACTTGGTAAGGGCCCTCCCACCGTGTCTGCTTCCAGTTCTTTTCTCCTCAGGGACTGGATCCACACCCAGTCTCCTGGTTGGATTGAGAGAATCATCTTCTCCTGTAATTCACCTATTGGACACAAAGTCTCGGACATACGGGTTTGGTTAACCATGTGTTCTGTTAGTATATCTTCAACTTCTATGTCTACCTGTTCTGGCCTCCCTAACTCTGGCATTCTATATGGTTTACCTGATCAGCTAAAATGTAATCCATTATTTAAAGAGATAGATCCTAGTAAACCAACTACCCTAATCGTGTCCACCCAGTAAGTTGGGACCACCTCTTCCCATTTAATATACTTATGTATTATAAAAAATGTTTTTTAAGTAGTTCATTATCCAATAGGCCACAAAGTGTTTCCGAACCTGCTCTACTATCCCCCTGTTGACACATGGCTCTGCCCATGTGTCAATCTTGCCGCATCTCTAAACAATGACTTAGGTAGTATTGGTAACTTATCATGATACCAAATACCGTCCTTATATAAATTGCTCCTAACTTCTCCCCATTTCGAAATCCCTTTCACTGGTGCTCTAGACTGACAATTTTAATACAGGTTTGTCTATGTTTACTTCCTCTTTTAAGAACTGCTGTGTCGACGGCTGCGGTTTAACCTCTCTAGGCTAGGCGGGACGAATTCGTCCCACCTACGTAACAGCCACTGCTATCCTGTGGCGCGATTTTCAAAACCTTAAAAATCCTATTACTTCAATTTCTCAAACATATGACTATTTTACAGCCATTTAAAGACAAGACTCTCGTTAATCTAACCACACTGTCCGATTTCAAAAAGGCTTTACAACGAAAGCAAAACATTAGATTATGTCAGCAGAGTACCAAGCCAGAAATAATCAGACACCCATTTTTCAAGCCAGCATATAATGTCACCAAAACCCAGAAGACAGCTAAATGCAGCACTCACCTTTGATGATCTTCATCAGATGACAACCCTAGGACATTATGTTATACAATACATGCATGTTTTGTTCAATCAAGTTCATATTTATATCAAAAACCAGCTTTTTACATTAGCATGTGACGTTCAGAACTAGCATACCCCCCGCAAACTTCCGGGGGAATTCGCTAACATTTTACTAAATTACTCACGATAAACGTTCACAAAAAGCATAACAATTATTTTAAGAATTATAGATACAGACCTCCTCTATGCACTCGATATGTCCGATTTTAAAATAGCTTTTTGGTGAAAGCACATTTTGCAATATTCTAAGTACATAGCCCAGGCATCACGGGCTCGCTATTTAGACACCCGGCAAGTTTAGCACTCACCATAATCATATTTACTATTATAAAAGTTTCATTACCTTTTGTTGTCTTCGTCAGAATACACACCCAGGACTGCTACTTCAATAACAAATGTTGGTTTGGTCCAAAATAATCCATCGTTATATCCGAATAGCGGCGTTTTGTTCGTGCTTTCCAGACACTATCCGAAATAGTAAAGAAGTGTCACGCGCATGGCGCAATTCGTGACAATAAAATTCTAAGTATTCCATTACCGTACTTCGAAGCATGTCAACCGCTGTTTAAAATCAATTTTTACGACATTTTTCTCGTAGAAAAGCGATAATATTCCGACAGGGAATCTCCTTTTCGGCAAACAGAGGAAAAAATCCCAAAGGCGGGGGCGGTCGGGGTCACGCGCATAAGCCAGTGTCTCTTGATCGGCCACTTGAGAAAGGCGATAATGTGTTTCAGCCTGGGGCTGGAATGACGACATTCTGTTTTTTCCCGGGCTCTGAGAGCCTATGGAAGACGTGGGAAGTGTCACGTTAGAGCAGAGATCCTTAGTAAATGATAGAGATGGAAAAGAAGTTCAACAAATGGTCAGACAGGCCACTTCCTGTAAAGGAATCTCTCAGGTTTTGACCTGCCATATGAGTTCTGTTATACTCACAGACACCATTCAAACAGTTTTAGAAACTTTAGGGTGTTTTATATGCATATTCTAGTTACTGGGCAGGAGTAGTAACCAGATTAAATTGGGTACGTTTTTTATCCGGCCGTGCAAATACTGCCCCCTATCCCCAACAGGTTAAGTATGCTCTCTCTAATTCTCTCTTTCTTTCTTTCTTTCTTTCTTTCTTTCTTCTTTCTTTCTTTCTTTCTTTCTTTCTTTCTTTCTTTCTTTCTTTCTTTCTTTCTTTCTCTCTCTCGGAGGACCTGAGCCCTAGGTCCATGCCTCAGGACTACCTGGCATGATGACTCCTTGCTGTCCCCAGTCCACCTGGCCGTGCTGCTGCTCCAGTTTCAACTGTTGTGCCTGCGGCTATGGAACCCTGACCTGTTCACCAGACGTGCTACCTGTCCCAGACCTTCTGTTTTCAACTCTCTAGAGACAGCAGGAGTGGTAGAGATACTCTCAATGATCGGCTATGAAAAGCCAACTGACATTTACTCCTGAGGTGCTGACCTGTTGCACTCTCAACATCCATTGTGATTATTATTATTTGACCATGCTGGTCATTTATGAACATTTGAACATCTTTGCCATGTTCTGTTATAATCTCCACCCGGCACAGCCAGAAGAGGACTGGCCACCCCTCATAGCCTGGTTCCTCTCTAGGTTTCTTCCTAGGTTCCGGCCTTTCTAGGGAGTTTTTCCTAGCCACCGTGCATCTACACCTACATTGCTTGCTGTTTGGGGTTTTAGGCTGGGTTTCTGTACAGCACTTTGAGATATCAGCTGATGTAAGAAGGGCTATATAAATACATTTGATTTGATTTACCAGATTTGGTTTGACCCTGTACAATTGTCCTTGGACTCTTCCCAGTTGTATATTGCAACAACAACAAAATATGCTTTCATTGATTTCCAACATGATTTGAACATATAAAATGTGTCTGTATTTTCCTTATAAACAGTTGTAACAATAACAATCTAATCCTCAAATAAAATGCCAACCTGTGCTGTAACTGCAGTAGCAGAATTACACCATGGCTTGATGTTTTAACTACACCAGCTGTTGCCATATTTTAGCTTTTCAGTCAAACTCGGCAAACATGAAACTAAAACTTAAGTTTAGGCATTAATTCCGAATAGTTAAGATTAGTGTAAAGTAAAGGGAAAAGCTTAAAAAAATACAATAAAAAACTTTCTAGCGCTAGAATTGAACACCCAACCTGCAGCTTATATATAGTTCAAGTCGGAAGTTTACATTCACCTTAGCCAAATGCATTTAAACTCAATTTTTCACAATTCCTGACATTTAATCCTAGTAAAAATTCCCTGTCTTAGGTCAGTTAGGATCACCAATTTACTTTAAGAAGGTGAAATGTCAGAATAATAGTAGAGAGAATGATTTATATCAGGTTTTATTTCTTTCATCACATTCCCAGTGGGTCAGAAGTTTACATACACTCAATTAGTATTTGGTGGCATTGCCTTTAAATTTCTTAACTTGGGTCAAACGTTTCTGGTAGCCTTCCACAAGTTTCCCACAATAAGTTGGGTGAATTTTGGCCCATTCCTCCTGACAGAGCTGGTGTAACTGAGTCAGGTTTGTAGGCCTCCTTGCTCGCACACACTTTTTCAGTTCTGCTCACAAATGTGCTATAGAATTGAGGTCAGGGCTTTGTGATGGCCACTCCAATACCTTGACTTTGTTGTCCTTAAGTCATTTTGCCACAACTGTGGAAGTATGCTTGGGGTTATTGTCCATTTGGAAGACCCATTTGCGACCAAGCTTTAACTTCCTGACTGATGTCTTGAGATGTTGCTTCAATATATGCACATAATTTTGCTTCCTCATGATGCCATCTATTTTGTGAAGTGCACCAGTCCCTTCTGCAGTAAAGCACCCCCACAACATAATGCTGCCACCCCTGTGCTTTACGGTTGGGATGGTATTCTTCGGCTTGCAAAGCCTCCCCCTTTTTCCTCCAAACATAACGATGGTCATTATGTCCAAACAGTCCTATTTTTGTTTCATCAGACCAGAGGACATTTCTCCAAAAAGTACGATCTTTGTCCCCATGTGCAGTTGCAAACCATAGTCTGGCTCTTTTTATGGCAGTTTTGGAGCAGTGGCTTCTTCCTTGCTGAGCGGCCTTTCAGGTTATGTTGATATAGGACTCGTTTTGCTGTGGATATAGATACTTTTGTACCTGTTTCCTCCAGCATCTTCACAAGGTCCTTTGCTGTTGTTCTGGGATTGATCTGCACTTTTCGCACCAAAGTACGTTCATCTCCAGGAGACAGAACGCGTCTCCTTCCTGAGCGGTATGACGGCTGCATGGTCCCATGGTGTTTATACTTGCATACTATTGTTTGTACAGATGAACGTGGTACCTTCAAGCTTTTGGAAATTGCTCCGAAGGATGACCAGACTTGTGGAGGTCAACATATTTTTTCTGAGGTCAAGCAAAGAGGCACTGAGTTTGAAGGTAGGCCTTGAAATATATCCACAGGTACTCCTCCAATTGACTCAAATTATATCAATTAGCCTATCAGAAGCTTCTAAAGCCATGACATCATTTTCTGGAATTTTCCAAGCTGTTTAAAGGCACAGTCAACTTAGTGTATGTAAACTTTTGACCCACTGGCATTGTGATACAATGATTTATAAGTGAAATAATCTGTCTGTAAACAATTGTTGGAAGAATTACTTGTGTCATGCACAAAGTAGATGTCCTAACCGACTTGCCAAAACTATAGTTTGTTAACAAGAAATTTGTGGAGTGGTTGAAAAATGAGTTTTAATGACTCCAACCATAAGTGTATGTAAACTTCCGACTTCAAATGTATAAGCCGACGCACAATCCATACGTACGTGGACTTGATATACAACTACAACTGAATATGGCATTTAATTATAGGTTGTCCTTTTTCTCTTATTCCAGGCTTTATCAAACAAATTGGCAAACATGTGTCGTGTCTTTGTGTACCATTAAACGGAAGACATGTTTATCAATTAACTCCCTGTAATTATTATCACGCGATTAAACTGATTAATCGTTTAATTGTAATTAACTAGGAGATCGGGGCACCAAGGAGAATATTCAGATTACAAAGCTATAATTTTCCTAACATAACTTTCCTATATTATTATATAGGCCGATTATCTTCTGGTTTAAATGGTGTATTTTACCTCTAGTCCAGTCTCATTCCAAACGTCGTAAATTGTTGTATCTGCACGAACCCAGTCTTTACTAAAATCATCCATACATCAATTGTCTTAAAATCATTTATTTACTACACTAAGTAATTAACAGAAAAACATACAAACAGTAATTATCGTCACAAAGGATTGGTAGAGGAATGTGCCCTTGTGGGCTAAACAGGCAGGTCGGCCTGTTGAACAATGGGTCATAAACGGTCCGCTGAGAAGTTACACAGAGTTCATTAATATTAACAATTGACAATTGAAGGCTCACTCATTCGGGAACAATTGCAATCAATATATATTTACGCTCAGTGTGTCGTCGTTCTTTGTTGGAGAGTTCGGTTCTGTTGGAGAGTCTCTCTCTCGGTTAGAATGGATCTTTCAAAGCGACATTCATTAATGTCGTCATAGAATGGTTGTTTCGTTGGTCTTCGCGTTCGATTATATAATTTACTTAGCTGCAGACTAATAATTAATATCAAAGACTTGTTCTTATTCTGTCGGTATCAATAGTCTAAAAGTTAACCACGTGGTATGGTTCACTTTCAGTAGAGGAATTGGAAGGTAAAACCTATTAGCCATGAGTGGAGGCCTGGTCTGAAGAAATGTAAATCAGGGGGTGTTTTATAGTGCCCATAGAACAGCTTGTCAAATGACGCCTGGTCCTGTATGGGTCCCTGGGGGCGTGCCTATGACTGAGTTAGATTTGGTTACAGAAATACAATTCTATCACATTACATCAGTACATAGCATCTCAATGTCTTGCAAAAGCTTTATCCTTATTAATACATTCTATACAACCATTATGATGCTATTATATAAACAGTTTTATGGTAATATGGCTATATTGTCTCTTCTGAGTATCACAAAATTGTACCAAGCGGATCAGTTCGTAGCTGGATTCTTCACCAATCTTCCATACCTTCTCCAGCACACACAAAATGTCGCTTGGCTCTCCAATTCTATGAGTTGGAAGAATTTCCTGTGTCTCTCTATGGGCCATGTGGCCAGAGACTCTCCTGGAATTTTAGAGTTTTTACAACTCTTTACACACAGGGTGGATTGGGGAGGGGTCAACTGTCCTCCCTGTACCAAAAGAGGCCAACGTCATGACACATGAATATAGAATGGACGAATAAACGTTCAGGTTTTCCTCTTCGATCAGCCAAATAATACCAGGGTTCTGGAATAGAATCACCTGTATATAGAATAATACCAGGGTTCTCCCAGGCCCTACCACCTAGTGGGCTTTCTGGAATAGAAACACCTGTATATAGAATAATACCAGGGTTCTGGAATAGAAACACCTGTATATAGAATAATACCAGGGTTCTCCTAGGCCCTACCACCTAGTGGGCTTTCTGGAATAGAAACACCTGTATATAGAATAATACCAGGTTTCTCCCAGGCCCTACCACCTAGTGGCTTTCTGGAATAGAAACACCTGTATATAGAATAATACCAGGGTTCTCCTAGGCCCTACCACCTAGTGGCTTTCTGGAATAGAAACACCTGTATATAGAATAATACCAGGGTTCTCCCAGGCCCTACCACCTAGTGGGCTTTCTGGAATAGAAACACCTGTATATAGAATAATACCAGGGTTCTCCCAGGCCCTACCACCTAGTGGGCTTTCTGGAATAGAAACACCTGTATATAGAATAATACCAGGGTTCTCCCAGGCCCTACCACCTAGTGGGCTTTCTGGAATAGAAACACCTGTATATAGAATAATACCAGGGTTCTCCCAGGCCCTACCACCTAGTGGCTTTCTGGAATAGAAACACCTGTATATAGAATAATTCCAGGGTTCTCCTAGGCCCTACCACCTAGTGGCTTTCTGGAATAGAAACACCTGTATATAGAATAATACCAGGGTTCTCCCAGGCCCTACCACCTAGTGGCTTTCTGGAATAGAAACACCTGTATATAGAATAATACCAGGGTTCTCCTAGGCCCTACCACCTAGTGGGCTTTCTGGAATAGAAACACCTGTATATAGAATAATTCCAGGGTTCTCCTAGGCCCTACCACCTAGTGGCTTTCTGGAATAGAAACACCTGTATATAGAATAATACAGGGTTCTCCCAGGCCCTACCACCTAGTGGCTTTCTGGAATAGAAACACCTGTATATAGAATAATACCAGGGTTCTCCTAGGCCCTACCACCTAGTGGCTTTCTGGAATAGAAACACCTGTATATCGTCTTTTAAAGGCCAATAAAGTATTGAGTGAATTTCATTCTCTACCTCTTCCAGGTCACAGTAGTTACAAAGTCTCTCCTCTACTATTCTAATACCGGCCTGTTGACACATGGAGGGTCAATATCCCTGTTCTTACCTGTGTACATAGTGATCTCTAATACCGGCCTGTTGACACATGGAGGGTCAATATCCCTGTTCTTACCTGTGTACATAGTGATCTCCGGCTGTAGGGTGGACATCAACTTTCTCTGAAACATTCATTTGTTCTTAATCAAACAAAAGTTTCTCAATTTAGGTTTATGATTTATCTCCTCCACCAATTTATTTTCATATAGCATCATCAGTTGTTTTTTAAATCTTTAATTTGGTTTTCATACAGATGTTCTTAGTCAGACAGTTGTGAAAGGTTTAGATTAGATGAGTTTATTAGTCACTTGTGATAGAGATGTAATTACAGGGTGAAAATCTGATACACCGGGATCAACAGTGCAGGTAAATATGTAACAAATAAATAGAGAAGTGAATGAGACACAACAATAACAATAATAGTAATAATAATAATATATGCACATTTACAACTGTAGCAATATACATTACCGTTGGGTGGTGGGGGCAGGGTAACAGTCTGTAATGTCCATTGGGTGGTAGGGGCAGGGTAACAGTCTGTAATGTCCATTGGGTGGTGGGGGCAGGGTAATAGTCTGTAATGTCCATTGGGTGGTAGGGGCAGGGTAACAGTCTATAATGTCCATTGGGTGGTGGGGGCAGGGTAACAGTCTGTAATGTCCATTGGGTGGTGGGGGCAGGGTAACAGTCTGTAATGTCCATTGGGTGGTGGGGGCAGGGTAACAGTCTGTAATGTCCATTGGGTGGTGGGGGCAGGGTAATAGTCTGTAATGTCCATTGGGTGGTGGGGGCAGGGTAACAGGGTATCAGTCTGTAATGTCCATTGGGTGGTGGGGGCAGGGTAACAGTCTGTAATGTCCATTGGGTGGTGGGGGCAGGGTAACAGTCAGCAATGTCCATTGGGTGGTGGGGGCAGGGTAATAGTCTGTAATGTCCATTGGGTGGTGGGGGCAGGGTAACAGTCTGTAATGTCCATTGGGTGGAGGGGGCAGGGTAACAGTCTGTAATGTCCATTGGGTGGTGGGGGCAGGGTAATAGTCTGTAATGTCCATTGGGTGGTGGGGGCAGGGTAACAGGGTATCAGTCTGTAATGTCCATTGGGTGGTGGGGGCAGGGTAACAGTCTGTAATGTCCATTGGGTGGTAGGGGCAGGGTAACAGTCTGTAATGTCCATTGGGTGGTGGGGGCAGGGTAACAGGGTAACAGTCTGTAATATCCATTGGGTGGTGGGGGCAGGGTAACAGGGTAACAGTCTGTAAAGTCCATTGGGTGGTGGGGGCAGGGTAACAGTCTGTAATGTCCATTGGGTGGAGGGGGCAGGGTAACAGGGTAACAGTCTGTAAAGTCCATTGGGTGGTGGGGGCAGGGTAACAGTCTGTAATGTCCATTGGGTGGTGGGGGCAGGGTAACAGGGTAACAGTCTGTAATGTCCATTGGGTGGTGGGGGCAGGGTAACAGTCTGTAATGTCCAGTGGGTGGTGGGGGCAGGGTAACAGTCTGTAATGTCCATTGGGTGGTGGGGGCAGGGTAACAGTCAGCAATGTCCATTGGGTGGGGGGGGCAGGCTAACAGGGTAACAGTCTGTAAAGTCCATTGGGTGGTGGGGGCAGGGTAACAGTCTGTAATATCCATTGGGTGGTGTAGGCAGGGTAACAGTCTGTAATGTCCATTGGGTGGTGGGGGCAGGGTAACAGGGTAACAGTCTGTAATGTCCATTGGGTGGTGGGGGCAGGGTAACAGTCTGTAATGTCCATTGGGTGGTGGGGGCAGGGTAACAGGGTAACAGTCTGTAATGTCCATTGGGTGGTGGGGGCAGGGTAACAGGGTAACAGTCTGTAATGTCCATTGGGTGGTGGGGGCAGGGTAACAGTCTGTAATGTCCATTGGGTGGTGGGGGCAGGGTAACAGGGTAACAGTCTGTAATGTCCATTGGGTGGTGGGGGCAGGGTAACAGTCTGTAATGTCCATTGGGTGGTGGGGGCAGGGTAACAGTCTGTAATGTCCATTGGGTGGTGGGGGCAGGGTAACAGGGTATCAGTCTGTAATGTCCATTGGGTGGTGGGGGCAGGGTAACAGTCTGTAATGTCCATTGGGTGGTGGGGGCAGGGTAACAGTCTGTAATGTCCATTGGGTGGAGGGGGCAGGCTAACAGGGTAACAGTCTGTAAAGTCCATTGGGTGGTGGGGG
This sequence comes from Salmo salar, assembly GCF_965601325.2. NCBI lineage: Eukaryota > Metazoa > Chordata > Actinopteri > Salmoniformes > Salmonidae > Salmo > Salmo salar. The sequence continues at coordinate 473,601 of NW_027675420.1, forward strand.
CAGGGTAACAGTCTGTAATATCCATTGGGTGGTGTGGGCAGGGTAACAGTCTGTAATGTCCATTGGGTGGTGGGGGCAGGGTAGCAGGGTAACAGTCTGTAATGTCCATTGGGTGGTGGGGGCAGGGTAACAGTCTGTAATGTCCATTGGGTGGTGGGGGCAGGGTAACAGGGTAACAGTCTGTAATGTCCATTGGGTGGTGGGGGCAGGGTAACAGGGTAACAGTCTGTAAAGTCCATTGGGTGGTGGGGGCAGGGTAGCAGGGTAACAGTCTGTAAAGTCCATTGGGTGGTGGGGGCAGGGTAGCAGGGTAACAGTCTGTAATGTCCATTGGGTGGTGGGGGCAGGGTAACAGTCTGTAATGTCCATTGGGTGGTGGGGGCAGGGTAACAGTCTGTAATGTCCATTGGGTGGTGTGGGCAGGGTAACAGGGTAACAGTCTGTAAAGTCCATTGGGTGGTGGGGGCAGGGTAACAGTCTGTAATGTCCATTGGGTGGTGGGGGCAGTGTAACAGGGTAAATGTTCCTTTGTGGGAGGTAGGGTGCAGGGTAAATGTTCCTGTGTGGGAGAAGGGGTGCAGGGAAATGTTCCTGTGTGGGAGAAGGGGTGCAGGGAAATGTTCCTGTGTGGGAGGTGGGGTGCAGGGTAAATGTTCCTGTGTGTGGGAGGTGGTGCAGGGTAAATGTTCCTGTGTGGGAGGTGGGGTGCAGGGTAAATGTTCCTGTGTGGGAGAAGGGGTGCAGGGTAAATATTCCTGTGGGGGAGGTGGGGGGCAGGGTACATGTTCCTGTGTGGGAGGTGGGGTGCAGGGTAAATGTTCCTGTGTGGGAGGTATGGTGCAGGGTAAATGTTCCTGTGTGGGAGGTGGGGTGCAGGGTAAATGTTCCTGTGTGGGAGGTGGGGTGCAGGGTAAATGTTCCTGTGTGGGAGGTAGGGTGCAGGGTAAATATTCCCGTGTGGGGGTGGATCTTGCAGTCACTCTGACTGTGGATTGCAGTCACTCCGATTCCTTATCCATAGACTGCTTTCATGGTAAGGAAACAAATATCTAAAATATTTCATATCGCTGAACTATCACTGTAATGTCATCGTATAAATTGTAGTCTTACTGTTGTACTTTTGAATGTTCTAATAAAATAAAAAGTCTAATAAAAATAAATAATTTTGGAAGTTTGAAAGACGTGCCCCAACCCTCCCTGGGAGTTCCACTGAATCTTTTCAACGGCCAATAAGGTTTGAGTATTAAGTTAATCAGTTAGACCAGGAAGTCTGATAAGACAGACTGAGTGGGAGCAAAGCTCACCTTGACTAAAGGTTCTTTGAAAACGTCTGTGTCAAGCAACATGGACGCAGTGTTGCAGTGAGACTAGGTCAATGTGCTGATACACAAACAAGTCAAACAACATTGACATTGCATGCATAGGGTGGCAGGTAGCCTAGCGGTTAAGAGCGGTTCGAATCCCCGAGCCGACTTGGTGAAAAAACCATGCCGGTGTGCCCTTAATCAAGGCACTTAACCGTAATTTCTCCTGTAAGTCACTCTGAATAAGAGCGTCTGCTAAATGACTAAAATCATTTAAAAATAGTATATAAACATCCAATCCTGTCAGACACTGAGTGGACAAAATATTATGAACACCTCTTTCCATGACAGACTGACCAGGTGAAAGCTTTGATCCCTTATTGATGTCACTTGTTAAATCCACTTCAATCAGTGTAGATGAAGGAGAAGAGACGGGTTAACCTCTTGGGGCTAGGTGGGACGCTAGCGTGCCACCCGTGGTGCACTCCATCAACAGCAGGTGCATTTCAAGAGCGGCAAATTTGAATCCAAATAAATGTCAAAATTCACATTTTTCAAAAATACAACTATGTTACACCATTTGAAAGATAAACATCTCCTTAATCTAACCACGTTTTACGATTTCAAAAAGGTTTTACGGCGAAAGCATAAATTTAGAGTATGTTAGGACAGTACATTTACAAGAGTTGTGTGTAATGTTTTGTCAAGTCAAAGACAGGGTCACCAAAACCATAAAACCAGCTAAAATGATACACTAACCTTTTACAATCTCCATCAGATGACACTCCTAGGACATTATGTTAGACAATGCATGCATTTTTAGTTCTATCAAGTTGATATTTATATCCAAAAACAGCGTTTTACTATGGCATTGATGTTGAGGAAATCGTTTCCCTCCAATAACCGGCAGTCAAGTCAGCGTCACAAATTAAATAATTAAAATTAGAAAACATTGGTAAAATATTATATTGTCATTTAAAGAATTATAGATTTACATCTCTTGAACGCAATCAACTTGCCAGATTTAAAAATAACCTTACTGGGAAATCACACTTTGCAATAATCTGAGCACTGTGCCCAGAAAAATACGCGTTGCGATACAGACTAGACGTCATGTTGGGGAGATCTAAAATCGAAAATACTATGTAAATAATCCATTACCTTTGATTCTCTTCATCAGATGTCACTTCCAGGTATCACAGGTCCATAACGAATGTAGTTTTGTTCAAAAAAGCTCATCATTTATGTCCAAAAATCTCCGTCTCGTTAGCACATGATGTAAGCCAGCCGGACTTCTCGTCATGAACGAGGGGAAAAAATATATTTCCGTTCGTTCAAACATGTCAAACGTTGTATAGCATAAATCATTAGGGCCTTTTTTAACCAGAACATGAATAATATTCAAGGTGGACGAATGCATAGTCTTTTATAACGTATTGGAACGAGGGTACCCAACATGAAGTAGCGCGCCAGGTGTCTAATGGGACATCACCGTTCCATGGCTCTTGTTCGGTCAGATCTCCCTCCAGAAGACTCAAAACACTTTGTAAAGGCTGGTGACATCTAGTGGAAGCAATAGGAAGTGCCAAAATATTCCTAAACCCCTGTGTTTTTCAATGGGATAGGTTTAAAGTCAATACAACACATCAGGTATCCACTTCCTGTCAGAAAATGTCTCAGGGTTTTGCCTGCCAAATGAGTTCTGTTATACTCACAGACACCATTCAAACAGTTTTGGAAACTTTAGAGTGTTTTCTATCCATATATAATAAGTATATGCATATTCTAGTTACTGGGTAGGATTAGTAACCAGATTAAATCGGGTACATTTTTTTTATCCAGACGTGCAAATGCTGCCCCCTAGACCCAACAGGTTAAGCTTCAACTTTTCCGACACACACACATTAGTACATTCATCTTATAATCACTTGGTTATACCTTTTCAGGGTGAAATCATTTAGTCAAACCTTTAACCTCTTACATCTAGATGTTCCGCTAGCGGAACACCGCTCCAATATCCAATGATAGGGCGTGGCGTGAATTACAAACTCGTCAAAAATCCTAAAACTTCAATTTTTCAAATATATGACTATTTTACACCATTTTAAAGACAAGACTCTACTTTATCTAACCACATTGTCCGATTTAAAAAAGACTTTACAGCGAAAGCAAAACATTAGATTATGTCAGGAAAGTACCCAGCCAGAAATAATCACACACCCATTTTTCAAGCTAGCATATAATGTCACAAAAACCAAAACCACAGCTAAATGCAGCACTAACCTTTGATGATCTTCATCAGATGACACTCCTGGGACATTATGTTATACAATACATGCATGTTTTGTTCAATCAAGTTCATATTTATATCAAAAACCAGCTTTTTACATTAGCATGTGACGTTCAGAACTAGCATACCCACTGAAACTTCCGGTGAATTTACTAAATTACTCACGATAAACGTTCACAAAAAACATAACAATTATTTTAAGAATTAACTCCTTTATGCAATCGAGGTGTCCGATTTTAAAATATATTTTCGGTGAAAGCACATTTTGCAATATTCTGAGTAGATAGCCCAGCCATCAGGGGTGGAACGCTTGCGTCCCACATAGCCCCTAGAGGTTAAAGAAGGATTTTTTTAAGCCTTGAGACAATCGAGACAATGGATTGTGTATGTGTGCCATTCAGAGGGTGAATGGGCAACACAAAAGATTGGTTTGAGTGTCAAGAACTGCAACGCTGCTGGGTTTTTCACTCTCAACAGTTTCCCCGTGTGTATCAAGAATGGTCCACCACCCAAAGGACATCCAGCCAACTTGACACAACTGTGGGGAAGCATTGGGGTCAACATGGCCCCAGCATCCCCATGGAACACCTTATTCATGCATCGACGAATTGAAGCTGTTCTGAGGGCAAAAAGAGGTGCAACTCAATATTAGGAAGGTGTTCTTAATGTTTTGTACACCCAGTTTACATCAACAATCTTTGTTTTTTTCCAACTGTTTGGTTATTATAACAGCGTCACTGAATGTACAAAACATTAAGAACGCCTTCTCTTTCCATGACATTAGACAGACCAGGTGAATCCAGGTGAAAGCTACGATTCCTTATTGATGTCACCTAGGGCTGTGTTGGTCATGACATAGACTGACCAGGTGAATCCAGGTGAAAGCTACGATCCCTTATTGATGTCACTTGTTAAATCCACTTCAATCAGTGTAGATGAAGAAGGGGAGGAGACAGGTAAAAAAAAATGCTTGAGACAATTGAGACATGGATTGTGTGTGTGTGTGTGTGTCATTCAGAGTGTGAATGGGCAAGATCAAAATACATTACAAAAGTATGTGGACACGTGCTCATCGAACATCTCATTCCAAAATCATGGGCATTGACATGGAGTTGGTCCCCCACTTTGCTGCTAGATGTTGGTACATTCCTGCGGGGGGACTTGCTTCCATTCAGCCACAAGAGCATTAGTGAGGTCGGGTCACTGATGTTGGGGGCGATTAGGTCCTGGCTCGCAGTCGGCGTTCCAATTCATCCCGAAGGTGTTCGATGGGGTTGAGGTGGGTTGAGGTTTGCAGGCCGGTCAAGTTCTTCCACATTGATCTCTGCCGTTGTTGCTCCTAGACGTTTCCACTTCACAATAACAGCACTTACAGTTGATCGGTGGGGGGGGGGGGGGTACCTCTAGCAGGGCAGAAATTTAACGAAATGACTTGTTGGAAAGGTGGCATCCTATGACGGTGCCACGTTGAAAGTCACTGAGCTCTTCAGTAAGGCTTTTCTACTGCCAATGTTTGTCTATGGAGATTGCATGGCTGTGTGCTCAATTTTATAGACCTGTCAGCAACAGGTGTCTGAAATTGCTGAATCCACAAATTTGAAGGGGTGTTCACATACTTTTGTATATATAGTGTATTTAAGTTCCTTTGAACGGGGGTATGGTAATAGGTGCCAGGCGCACTGGTTTGTGTCAAGAACTGCAATGCTGCTGGGTTTTTTCACACTCAACAGTTTCCCCGTGTGTATCAAGAATGGTCCACCACCCAAAGGACATCCAGTCAACTTGACACAACTGTGGGGAAGCATTGGAGTCAACATGGAACGCTTTCGACACCTTGTAGTGTCCATGACCCAACGAATTGAGACTGTTCTGAGTACAGTCAGGAAGACAGAGAGGTGATCTAGTTACTTAGTAGAAACAGAATTTGTATAATACAGTCAGGAAGACAGGGATGTGAATGATCTAGCTACTGTCTGTCTTATTTATCGGTGGGCCGTTTCTTCTTCTCTCAGTTGTGGTGTGCCGTGCGAACCCCGGAGAGCGCCCACGAGGGACTCGTGACCCCACAACCCCCCCAAAATACAGCCTCATCGGCACCCTCTCCAACTCGCCAGACTTTCCTGAGCACTTCCAGTGCACCACTGGCTCCCTTGTGAACTGGGGTCACCGCTGCATGTCGTGGTAGGGCCTGGCAGACCCACTGGCTCCCTTATGAACTGGGGTCACCGCTGCGTGTCGTGGTAGGGCCTGGGAGAACCACAGGCTCCCTTATGAACTGGGGTCGCCGATGCGTGTCGTGGTAGGGCCTGGCAGACCCACTGGCTCCCTTATGAACTGGGGTCACCGCTGCGTGTCGTGGTAGGGCCTGGGAGAACCACAGGCTCCCTTATGAACTGGGGTCACCGCTGCGTGTCGTGGTAGGGCCTGGCAGACCCACTGGCTCCCTTATGAACTGGGGTCACCGCTGCGTGTCGTGGAAACTTCACTGTGATTGAACATTGCAGGGTTTTTTTCTGGATCAAAACGGGGCTTAGGGTGGTGGGTGTGACAGGGGGCGTGGCAGGGCGCGGCAATTGGCACAGCTGAATTTTTAAAGGCTGCCATCTTTGTATTTTTTTATCGCCATTTTTAAGACAATTTCCATGCAAATTTGCATGGAGCCAAGATGCATTTTTGCAGTTTTAAAGTTAATTTCCTGCAATTCTATGCATTTTGCCATGGCAAGTGCTGTGTTATTTTGCTCAAACTTAAAAACAATATCAATACTGTTAACCTGTTGGGTCTAGGGGGCAGCATTTGCACGTCTGGATAAAAATGTTTTACCCGATTTAATCTGGTTACTAATCCTACCCAGTAACTAGAATATGCATATACTTATTATATATGGATAGAAAACACTCTAAAGTTTCCAAAACTGTTTGAATGGTGTCTGTGAGTATAACAGAACTCATTTGGCAGGCAAAACCCTGAGACATTTTCTGACAGGAAGTGGATACCTGATGTGTTGTATTGACTTTAAACCTATCCCATTGAAAAACACAGGGGTTTAGGAATATTTTGGCACTTCCTATTGCTTCCACTAGATGTCACCAGCCTTTACAAAGTGTTTTGAGTCTTCTGGATGGAGATCTGACCGAACAAGAGCCATGGAACGATGATGGCCCATTAGACACCTTGCGCGCGAGTTCATCTTGGGTACCCTCGTTCCAATACGTTATAAAAGAGTATGCATTCGTCCACCTTGAATATTATTCATGTTCTGGTTAAAAAAGGCCCTAATGATTTATGCTATACAACGTTTGACATGTTTGAACGAACGGAAATATATTTTTTCCCCTCGTTCATGACGAGAAGTCCGGCTGGCTTACATCATGTGCTAACGAGACGGAGATTTTTGGACATAAATGATGAGCTTTTTTGAACAAAACTACATTCGTTATGGACCTGTGATACCTGGAAGTGACATCTGATGAAGAGAATCAAAGGTAATGGATTATTTACATAATATTTTCGATTTTAGATCTCCCCAACATGACGTCTAGTCTGTATCGCAACGCGTATTTTTCTGGGCGCAGTGCTCAGATTATTGCAAAGTGTGATTTCCCAGTAAGGTTATTTTTAAATCTGGCAAGTTGATTGCGTTCAAGAGATGTAAATCTATAATTCTTTAAATGACAATATAATATTTTACCAATGTTTTCTAATTTTAATTATTTAATTTCTGACGCTGACTTGACTGCCGGTTATTGGAGGGAAACGATTTCCTCAACATCAATGCCATAGGAAAACGCTGTTTTTGGATATAAATATGAACTTGATAGAACTAAAAATGCATGCATTGTCTAACATAATGTCCTAGGAGTGTCATCTGATGGAGATTGTAAAAGGTTAGTGCATCATTTTAGCTGGTTTTATGGTTTTGGTGACCCTGTCTTTGACTTGACATTACACACAACTCTTGTAAATGTACTGTCCTAACATACTCTAAATTTATGCTTTCGCCGTAAAACCTTTTTGAAATCGTAAAACGTGGTTAGATTAAGGAGATGTTTATCTTTCAAATGCTGTAACATAGTTGTATTTTTGAAAAATTTGAATTTTGACATTTATTTGGATTCAAATTTGCCGCTCTTGAAATGCACCTGCTGTTGATGGAGTGCACCACGGGTGGCACGCTAGCGTCCCACCTAGCCCCAAGAGGTTAACCTGTTGGGTCTAGGGGGCAGCATTTGCACGTCTGGATAAAAAAAATGTACCCGATTTAATCTGGTTACTAATCCTACCCAGTAACTAGAATATGCATATACTTATTATATATGGATAGAAAACACTCTAAAGTTTCCAAAACTGTTTGAATGGTGTCTGTGAGTATAACAGAACTCATTTGGCAGGCAAAACCCTGAGACATTTTCTGACAGGAAGTGGATACCTGATGTGTTGTATTGACTTTAAAGCTATCCCATTGAAAAACACAGGGGTTTAGGAATATTTTGGCACTTCCTATTGCTTCCACTAGATGTCACCAGCCTTTACAAAGTGTTTTGAGTCTTCTGGAGGGAGATCTGACCGAACAAGAGCCATGGAACGGTGATGTCCCATTAGACACCTGGCGCGCTACTTCATGTTGGGTACCCTCGTTCCAATACGTTATAAAAGGCTATGCATTCGTCCACCTTGAATATTATTCATGTTCTGGTTAAAAAAGGCCCTAATGATTTATGCTATACAACGTTTGACATGTTTGAACGAACGGAAATATATTTTTTCCCCTCGTTCACGACGAGAAGTCCGGCTGGCTTACATCATGTGCTAACGAGACGGAGATTTTTGGACATAAATGATGAGCTTTTTTGAACAAAACTACATTCGTTATGGACCTGTGATACCTGGAAGTGACATCTGATGAAGAGAATCAAAGGTAATGGATTATTTACATAGTATTTTCGATTTTAGATCTCCCCAACATGACGTCTAGTCTGTATCGCAACGCGTATTTTTCTGGGCACAGTGCTCAGATTATTGCAAAGTGTGATTTCCCAGTAAGGTTATTTTTAAATCTGGCAAGTTGATTGCGTTCAAAAGATGTAAATCTATAATTCTTTAAATGACAATATAATATTTTAACAATGTTTTCTAATTTTAATTATTTAATTTCTGACGCTGACTTGACTGCCGGTTATTGGAGGGAAACGATTTCCTCAACATCAATGCCATAGTAAAACGCTGTTTTTGTATATAAATATGAACTTGATAGAACTAAAAATGCATGCATTGTCTAACATAATGTCCTAGGAGTGTCATCTGATGGAGATTGTAAAAGGTTAGTGTATCATTTTAGCTGGTTTTATGGTTTTGGTGACCCTGTCTTTGACTTGACAAAACATTACACACAACTCTTGTAAATGTACTGTCCTAACATACTCTAAATTTATGCTTTCGCCGTAAAACCTTTTTGAAATCGTAAAACGTGGTTAGATTAAGGAGATGTTTATCTTTCAAATGGTGTAACATAGTTGTATTTTTGAAAAATTTGAATTTTGACATTTATTTGGATTCAAATTTGCCGCTCTTGAAATGCACCTGCTGTTGATGGAGTGCACCACAGGTGGCACGCTAGCGTCCCACCTAGCCCCAAGAGGTTAAATTCATTCTTTTTGGAATTTCATAAATATTATATTATTAAAACATACATGCTTGTAGGTCCATTGACTTTTTTACATACTTTGTTATAAATAAAATTACAGTTTGGACTTAAGCGTCCTAAAAATAATTTAATGCGGCCCCCCCCAAGGGTTTCTGTGGCAGAAAAATCCCTGCATTGTATATGGCTTCATCTCAAATGTATATTTAGTTACAATTCTATTTCCTAAATGACTTACAGAGCCACATAAGTCATCCACAAGAGAGCACCACTGCTTCCGGTCTGCATATAGTAAACACATAGTACTATGTGGCTCTGGTAAATAGTAGTGACGTATGGGGTGTCAAAGGGTATCATTTGAGATGGAGCCATATAGACTAATCTCTCCTTTTCTTTCTCCGTTGCTTCACAGGAAGTTGTCGTGGAAATTCTAACCAGAAAGGAAGAGAGAGACAGTAGATTCCTCCAAACAACTTTGCATAAAAGGGAGCTGGTTAATAATCGCACAACAGGTGCAACTGTCAAAAGCCCAACAAACAAGATTTGGGTCTCATCCTTTATAGGAAAATACAACCTCTTTTGTCTATGTGGGAGTTTAGCAGGTGTGTGAGATCATGGTGGGGGCAGAGCGTACAAACAAGTGATAATGCCAGTTTTCTTACTTCTTTCTGCTGATAGAATTGTCGCTGCTGCTCAAGCTAGCCTCTGTTGTCTTCATATCTCCACACAGCTGTACCATTGAAAGATAGGGAAAGAACAGGATGGACCAAAAAACTGGTCACTCTCAGACGGCCCTTTTGTCTTTGGCCACGTGACTAAGTTACTGAGAAACAAGAGAGGGAAAACACTGGCTTCTTCTTACATGAGAGAAACAGACAGTGGAAATGTTTAGATTTAAGGTTTATATAAATGATGTGCATAATAGAGTTTGTAATTTTACCACTATATTCCACAGTTTTGAGACTAATCTCAACCTAATACAAAATTACAAGTAATCATGTGAGTAATAATTCATAATATAAGTCAATTATGCCATAATCTAAGCAAAACTTAAAGCATTGGGGGGGATTTTTCTTACACTTGTACATTATCTGTGTAAATGGCTTCTGTTGAGACACTGAGTGTTTTACCTTCACATGGTGCAAAACAGGGAATCATTAAACAATGAAAACAGCTCTACAGAAGTATACTCTTCATCTCTACAAAGAGGAAAATCATCACGCCGATGCATCAATCTCCGTCTTCTTAACCTGTTAGGGCTAGGGGGCAGTATTGACACGGCTGGATAAAAAACGTACCCGATTTAATCTGGTTACTACTCCTGCCCAGTAACTAGAATATGCATATAATTATTGGCTTTGGATAGAAAACACCCTAAAGTTTCTAAAACTGTTTGAATGGTGTCTGTGAGTATAACAGAACTCCTATGGCAGGCCAAAACCTGAGAAGATTTCAAGCAGGAAGTGGCCTGTCTGAGAAGTAGTGTTTCATCTTGGCTCTTTTTATTGAAGACTCAGGATCTGTGCAATAACGTGACACTTCCTACATCTTCCATAGGGTCTCAGAGCCCAGGAAAAAGTTGAACGATATCGAGGCAGGCTCTGACTGAAACACTTTATCGCTTATGGCAAGTGGCCACTCAGAGTACTATGGGCTTAGGCGCGTGCCCGCTTCGACCGAATGCTTTATTTTCCTTTGTCTGTTTATCTAAACGCAGATTCCCGGTTGGAATATTATCGCATTTTTATGAGAAAAATGGCATAAAAATTGATTTTAAACAGCTGTTGACATGCTTCGAAGTACGGTAATGGAATATTTAGAATTCTTTTGTCACGAATTGCGCCATGCTCGTCACCCTTATTTAGCCTTTAGGATAGTGTCTAGAACGCACGAACAAAACGCCGCTGTTTGGATATAACGATGGATTATTTTGGACCAAACCAACATTTGTTATTGAAGTAGAAGTCCTGGGAGTGCATTCTGACGAAGACAACAAAGGTAATAACATTTTTCTTATAGTAAATCTGACTTTGATGAGTGCTAAACCTGCTGGGTGTCTAAATAGCTAGCCCTGTGATGCCGGGCTATCTACTGAGAATATTGCAAAATGTGCTTTCACCGAAAAGCTATTTTAAAATCGGACATATCGAGTGCATAGAGGAGTTCTGTATCTATAATTCTTAAAATAATTGTTATGCTTTTTGTGAACGTTTATCGTGAGTAATTTAGTAAAATGTTAGCGAATTCCCCGGAAGTTTGCGGGGGGTATGCTAGTTCTGAACGTCACATGCTAATGTAAAAGGCTGGTTTTTGATATAAATATGAACTTGATTGAACAAAACATGCATGTATTGTATAACATAATGTCCTAGGGTTGTCATCTGATGAAGATCATCAAAGGTGAGTGCTGCATTTAGCTGTCTTCTGGGTTTTTGTGACATTATATGCTAGCTTGAAAAATGGGTGTCTGATTATTTCTGGCTTGGTACTCTGCTGACATAATCTAATGTTTTGCTTTCATTATAAAGCCTTTTTGAAATCGGACAGTGTGGTTAGATTAACGAGAGTCTTGTCTTTAAATAGCTGTAAAATAGTCATATGTTTGAGAAATTGAAGTAATAGGATTTTTAAGGTTTTGAAAATCGCGCCACAGGCTTCAAGTGGCTGTTACGTAGGTGGGATGAATTCGTCCCGCCTAGCCTAGAGAGGTTAACCTGTTAGGGCTAGGGGGCAGTATTGACACGGCCGGATAAAAAACAGGTTAACACAGTACACATATTTGCAGCCCAATGGAGAAACAGGGGAATGGTAACCACTTCTGGGAAACCTATTACACACGCTCAGTTGATTTTGAATCTATTAGATGCTGTACTTTTGCCAGAAAAGTTAGCTATTTGTAAATGTGAGGCCCACATTAGAGGGACAGATAGTGTCAGTAACAACAACAGAAAAGCAGATGCGGAAACGAAAAAGGCAGGTCTTAAATCGCAGCCGTCGACACAGCAGTTCTTAAAAGAGGAAGTAAACAGAGACAAAGCTATATTAAAATTGTCAGTCTAGAGCACCAGTGAAAGGGATTTCGAAATGGGAGAAGTTAGGAGCAATTTATATAAGGACGGTATTTGGTATCATGGTAAGTTACCAATACTACCTAAGTCATTGTTTAGAGATGCGGCAAGATTGACACATAGGCAGAGCCATGTGTCAACAGGGGGGATAGTATAGCAGGTTCGGAAAAACTTTGTAGCCTATTGGATAACAAACTACTTAAAAAAAACATTTTTTTATAATAGATAAGTATATTAAATGGGAAGAAGCGGTCCCAACTTACTGGGTGGACACGATTAGGGTAGTTGGGATATAGATATATATATAGAAACAGATGGAGTATAATGAAGGCCAGGGTTTTTGACTGCAATCCAGAGCAAGGGAAGTATTGCTTGAAGATAGGAATGACCATTAAAAGCATAAAGAAAGAGGATTTAGGGTTATGGTATGTTGGCCTTGACCAGATCATAGTCGACACTGCAGTACCATTCCGAGAAGTAGAGGTTAGGACAGGAGATAGTTCTACCGCCAGCCAGAATACCAGTAGTACCCCTGATAAAACGGACATTACCCGTGTAGTCATCCAGAGCCAAGGACCGGTGAGGATAGTTCAGACAAAAGATCTTAAGGAAGTGATTGAGGTGGAGACTTGGTTTGGGGATTCCAACCTATGGCTGGAATGGATTCAGTATACAGCTAGATCAGTAGCTAAAGAAGAAGGTTATGCCTGCGCAACAGCCAAACTTCAGTTGACAACCATCCCCTTTCTACTCGATGGAATTAATTTACCAAGGGGAATGGCCTGAATGGTAAAGCTGTTCATGAAGGCAAGGAAGCCAGACAGTTGCACTGATCTGCATTATCTGTATCCTATGTGCCCATTAGATCCAGACTTCCCCCTTTCACAGTCGCAGGAGGAGACTATTATTGTGTGGCTCGACACAACACACACGGATGGAACGTAGGGGAAGTAAGAACATGCAATAGGACAGAGAATGTTACAACTGACGAGACAATGAGGGACCTGACTGGGTGGTTGAGTTCCGAGGACTTTAGTAAGATAAAAAGGCAGAGAGCGAATGTCTGGTGGTTGTGTGGAGGTATGAAGCTGTGGCCAAACCTGCCTGCAAATTGGACTGGTATTTGTGCATTGGTACAGTTAGGCATGCCCTTCACCCTTATACAACACAAAGACCTAGTGCCAGGTGAAAGAGAGGGGAGGAGTGCTCCGTCAGGGTCCTTTGACGATATAATTTACATTGATAGGATTGGGGTTCCAAGGGGGGTGCCTGATGAGTTTAAAGCTAGGAATCAGATATGGGCTGGATTGGAATTGGTGGTCGACTCTCAATAAAAATGTGGATTGGATAAATTACATTTATTATAACCAACAGCGTTTCATCAACTATACCAGAGAGGCAATTAAAGGGTTAGCAGAACAGACAGCTGCGACCACTTTGATGGTATTGCAGAATAGAATAGCTTTGGATATGCTTCTGGCTGAAAAGGGTGGTGTGTGTGTGATGTTCGGATCTGAATGCTGTACTTTCATTCCTGAGAACACAGCTCCAGATGGATCAGTGACCAAGGCCCTGGCCGGTCTAAACAATTTAGCTCAGGAGTTAGCAGAAAATTCCGGGGTGGACACGGCACTCACGGGATGGTTTGATAGTACGTTCGGAAAATGGAAAAAGGTTGTAATCACTGTGTTGTGGGCTGCTTTCACCTGTATGACTGTGTTGATATTATGTGGTTGTTGTTTGGTCCCTTGTACGAGAGGTCTCATTTCCAGGGCTCTGGAGAGATCGATGACAGAGCAGATGGTGAGATACGGACCGATTCCAAGTTCAGACCAGTGGGATGACAAATACCTACCGCCGAGCCTGGTGGAGGATTCATTCAATCACGAGGAGCCCATGTTTAGGAAGACTGTTTCTCTAAATGAAGGTCATAGCAAAAATCCTAATCCTGACTGGACATAGGCTTAGAACAGTCATTGATAGGTATGTAATGAAAATACATGTATTCGTTTTCTTTGATCTAGTTTGATTTTGTGTGACATTTCTGAATCCAATAAAAATAGATGTGTTATAGTGTATGTGAAATATTTAGCCAATAGGGTGGATTGTAATGGAAATAATATGATTAAATGTTTGACTAAATGATTTCAACCTGAAAAGGTATAACCGAGTGATTATAAGATGAATGTACTAATGTGTGTGTGTCGGAAAAGTTGAAGCTTAATGATTTAGCAATGTAAGCAACCAGACAGCAGACAACTTGTGACCACTGTGAAACTGATAACAGGAAGGTCTCCCCACCCAGGGAGGGGAGAAACCTTTTGGCTTGCAGTAGATTATGTAACATGGGGCAGGATATGATAAGCAATGTATGAGATGGAGAAGACTTGTAAATAAGCATTGACAGTGTTAAAGAAGAGGAGGGGCATTTGTAAGGGGTATGACATATGGTATGACCAAATGTCAGGTATAAAAGGCTGTGTACATTGTATGATATTCAGAGCTCTCGTAAATAAACATTCTGACCAATTGTAGGCTGGCTCTCCGTCTGCTTCATTCAACCAGAATCTTACACCCTCTGGGGGGCAGACTGAGTAGTTTAATTGAAGTTCGGTTTATGAACATTGGGAACAGAATTCCCATGACAGAAGGTAGAAACTAGGGCCTGTAGGACCTGCCTTGTTGATAGTGTTGTTAACCTCTATGGGCTAGGTGGGACGCTAGCGTGCCACCCGTGGTGCACTCCATCAACAGCAGGTGCATTTCAAGAGCGGCAAATTTGAATCCAAATAAATGTCAAAATTCAAATTTTTCAAAAATACAACTATTTTACACCATTTGAAAGATAAACATCTCCTTAATCTAACCACGTTTTACGATTTCAAAAAGGTTTTACGGCGAAAGCATAAATTTAGAGTATGTTAGGACAGTACATTTACAAGAGTTGTGTGTAATGTTTTGTCAAGTCAAAGACAGGGTCACCAAAACCATAAAACCAGCTAAAATGATGCACTAACCTTTTACAATCTCCATCAGATGACACTCCTAGGACATTATGTTAGACAATGCATGCATTTTTGTTCTATCAAGTTCATATTTATATCCAAAAACAGCGTTTTACTATGGCATTGATGTTGAGGAAATCGTTTCCCTCCAATAACCGGCAGTCAAGTCAGCGTCACAAATTAAATAATTAAAATTAGAAAACATTGGTAAAATATTATATTGTCATTTAAAGAATTATAGATTTACATCTCTTGAACGCAATCAACTTGCCAGATTTAAAAATAACCTTACTGGGAAATCACACTTTGCAATAATCTGAGCACTGCGCCCAGAAAAATACGCGTTGCGATACAGACTAGACGTCATGTTGGGGAGATCTAAAATCGAAAATACTATGTAAATAATCCATTACCTTTGATTCTCTTCATCAGATGTCACTTCCAGGTATCACAGGTCCATAACGAATGTAGTTTTGTTCAAAAAAGCTCATCATTTATGTCCAAAAATCTCCGTCTTGTTCGCACATGATCTAAGCCAGCCGGACTTCTCGTCATGAACGAGGGGAAAAAATATATTTCCGTTCGTTCAAACATGTCAAACGTTATATAGCATAAATCATTAGGGCCTTTTTTAACCAGAACATGAATAATATTCAAGGTGGACGAATGCATACTCTTTTATAACGTATTGGAACGAGGGTACCCAACATGAACTCGCGCGCCAGGTGTCTAATGGGACATCATCGTTCCATGGCTCTTGTTCGGTCAGATCTCCCTCCAGAAGACTCAAAACACTTTGTAAAGGCTGGTGACATCTAGTGGAAGCAATAGGAAGTGCCAAAATATTCCTAAACCCCTGTGTTTTTCAATGGGATAGGTTTAAAGTCAATACAACACATCAGGTATCCACTTCCTGTCAGAAAATGTCTCAGGGTTTTGCCTGCCAAATGAGTTCTGTTATACTCACAGACACCATTCAAACAGTTTTAGAAACTTTAGAGTGTTTTCTATCCATATATAATAAGTATATGCATATTCTAGTTACTGGGTAGGATTAGTAACCAGATTAAATCGGGTACATTTTTTTTATCCAGACGTGCAAATGCTGCCCCCTAGCCCTAACAGGTTAACCTGTTAGGGCTAGGGGGCAGTATTGACACGGCTGGATAAAAAACGTACCCAATTTAATCTGGTTACCACTCCTACCCAGTAACTAGAATATGCATATACCTATTACATATGGATAGAAAACACCCTAAAGTTTCTAAAACTGTTTGAATGGTGTCTGTGAGTATAACAGAACTCAAATGGCAGGTCAAAACCTGAGAGATTCCTTTACAGGAAGTGGCCTGTCTGACCATTTCTGGAACTTCTTTGCCATCTCTATCTTTTACTAAGGATCTCTGCTCTAACGTGACACTTCCTACGTCGTCCATAGGCGCTCAGAGCCCGGGAAAAACCTGAATGTCGTCATCCCAGCCCCAGGCTGAAACACATTATCGCCTTTCTCAAGTGGCCAATCAAGGGACTCTGGGCTTAGGCGCGTGACCTGACCGCCCCCGTCTTTGTGATTTTTTCCTCTGTTTGCCGAAAAGGAGATTCCCGGTCGGAATATTATCGCTTTTCTACGAGAAAAATGGCATAAAAATTGATTTTAAACAGCGGTTGACATGCTTCGAGGTACGGTATGGAATATTTAGAATTCTTTTGTCACGAATTGCACCATGCGTGCGACCCTTCTTTACCAATTCAGATAGTGTCTGGAACGCACGAACAAAACGCCGCTATTCGGATATAACGATGGATTATTTTGGACCAAACCAACATTTGTTATTGAAGTAGCAGTCCTGGGAGTGCATTCTGACGAAGACAACAAAAGGTAATCAAACTTTTATAATAGTAAATGTGATTATGGTGAGTGCTAAACTTGCCGGGTGTCTAAATAGCTAGCCCGTGATGCCTGGGCTATGTACTTAGAATATTGCAAAATGTGCTTTCACCAAAAAGCTATTTTAAAATCGGACATATCGAGTGCATAGAGGAGGTCTGTATCTATAATTCTTAAAATAATTGTTATGCTTTTTGTGAACGTTTATCGTGAGTAATTTAGTAAAATGTTAGCGAATTCCCCGGAAGTTTGCGGGGGGTATGCTAGTTCTGAACGTCACATGCTAATGTAAAAAGCTGGTTTTTGATATAAATATGAACTTGATTGAACAAAACATGCATGTATTGTATAACATAATGTCCTAGGGTTGTCATCTGATGAAGATCATCAATGGTTAGTGTTGCATTTAGCTGTCTTCTGGGTTTTTGTGACATTATATGCTAGCTTGAAAAATGGGTGTCTGATTATTTCTGGCTTGGTACTCTGCTGACATAATCTAATGTTTTGCTTTCGTTGTAAAGCCTTTTTGAAATCGGACAGTGTGGTTAGATTAACGAGAGTCTTGTCTTTAAAATGGTGTAAAATAGTCATATGTTTGAGAAATTGAAGTAATAGCATTTCTAAGGTATTTGAATAACGCGCCACGGGATTCCACTGGCTGTTACGTAGGTGGGACGAAATCGTCCCACTGGCCCTAGAGAAGTTAATTCTACCAGAAAGACAGCCATCCTAGAAGCACCTAAACCACTCAATAAGAAACAAATGATGAGTTTTCGTGGAATGATTAACTATTGCCGTGCGTGGATACCCCATTTTGCATTACATACATGGAAGCTTAGTGAGTTGATATATGGTAAAGCTATGGCAGCAAAAGATAAGATCAAGTGGACAGATGAGGCTGAAAATCAGTTTGTAAACATTAAAAAGTTATTAACCTGTTGGGTCTAGGGGGCAGCATTTGCACGTCTGGATAAAAAAAATGTACCCGATTTAATCTGGTTACTAATCCTACCCAGTAACTAGAATATGCATATACTTATTATATATGGATAGAAAACACTCTAAAGTTTCCAAAACTGTTTGAATGGTGTCTGTGAGTATAACAGAACTCATTTGGCAGGCAAAACCCTGAGACATTTTCTGACAGGAAGTGGATACCTGATGTGTTGTATTGACTTTAAACCTATCCCATTGAAAAACACAGGGGTTTAGGAATATTTTGGAACTTCCTATTGCTTCCACTAGATGTCACCAGCCTTTACAAAGTGTTTTGAGTCTTCTGGAGGGAGATCTGACCGAACAAGAGCCATGGAACGGTGATGTCCCATTAGACACCTGGCGCGCTAGTTCATGTTGGGTACCCTCGTTCCAATACGTTATAAAAAAGTATGCATTCGTCCACCTTGAATATTATTCATGTTCTGGTTAAAAAAGGCCCTAATGATTTATGCTATACAACGTTTGACATGTTTGAACGAACGGAAATATATTTTTTCCCCTCGTTCATGACGAGAAGTCCGGCTGGCTTACATCATGTGCTAACGAGACGGAGATTTTTGGACATAAATGATGAGCTTTTTTGAACAAAACTACATTCGTTATGGACCTGTGATACCTGGAAGTGACATCTGATGAAGAGAATCAAAGGTAATGGATTATTTACATAGTATTTTCGATTTTAGATCTCCCCAACATGACGTCTAGTCTGTATCGCAACGCGTATTTTTCTGGCCGCAGTGCTCAGATTATTGCAAAGTGTGATTTCCCAGTAAGGTTATTTTTAAATCTGGCAAGTTGATTGCGTTCAAGAGATGTAAATCTATAATTCTTTAAATGACAATATAATATTTTACCAATGTTTTCTAATTTTAATTATTTAATTTCTGACGCTGACTTGACTGCCGGTTATTGGAGGGAAACGATTTCCTCAACATCAATGCCATAGTAAAACGCTGTTTTTGTATATAAATATGAACTTGATAGAACTAAAAATGCATGCATTGTCTAACATAATGTCCTAGGAGTGTCATCTGATGGAGATTGTAAAAGGTTAGTGCATCATTTTAGCTGGTTTTATGGTTTTGGTGACCCTGTCTTTGACTTGACAAAACATTACACACAACTCTTGTAAATGTACTGTCCTAACATACTCTAAATTTATGCTTTCGCCATAAAACCTTTTTGAAATCGTAAAACGTGGTTAGATTAAGGAGATGTTTATCTTTCAAATGGTGTAACATAGTTGTATTTTTGAAAAATTTGAATTTTGACATTTATTTGGATTCAAATTTGCCGCTCTTGAAATGCACCTGCTGTTGATGGAGTGCACCACGGGTGGCACGCTAGCGTCCCACCTAGCCCCAAGAGGTTAACATCTAGCTCAGTACTGGCGTTTCCCAGATATGATCACCCCTTTACCCAGACAGTAGACTGTAGGGAGGGGTTCATGACATCAGTACTGACCCAGAGACACGGGGGAAAAAAATAGGCCTATTGCTTACTATTCCTCCAGATTAGATGAAGTAGCCCAAGCCACGCCACTATGTTTGCAGTCTGTGGTGGCAGCAGCTCAGGCCGTTGAGGACTCGGCATCTGTTGTGCTCTATCATGATTTGACTTTAAAAGTTCCTCATGCCGTATCCATACTGTTGTTAGAACATAAGATGGCTTACATGTCACCAGCTAGACATTTGTCTCATATGATAATTCTTTTGAACATGCCTAATTTGACAATAGGATGTTGTACTACTCTGAACCCCTCAACATTAGTTCCTATTAAAACAGGTGGCAGCCCACATGATTGTGTAACAGACACTGAGAAAGTTGTCCTACCAAGACCCGATTTGACTTATCTAGCTTTACCTGATGGGGAACTGACTATGTTTGTAGATGGATCATCAAGAAAGAACCATGATGGCACTAATGTGACAGGATATGCTATAGTTACAGACACAGAGGTCTTGGAAGCAGAGCCGTTACCGAGAAACTATTCAGCACAATAGGCAGAAATAGTAGCACTTACCCGTGCGTGTCAGTTAGGGACAGGAAAACGTATTACTATTTACAAAGACAGTGCCTATGCATTTAACACAGTACACATATTTGCAGCCCAATGGAGAAACAGGGGAATGGTAACCACTTCTGGGAAACCTATTACACACACTCAGTTGATTTTGAATCTATTAGATGCTGTATTTTGCCAGAAAAGTTAGCTATTTGTATATGTGAGGCCCACATTAGAGGGACAGATAGTGTCAGTAACAACAACAGAAAAGCAGATGCGGAAACGAAAAAGGCCGGTCTTAAACCGCAGCCGTCCACACAGCAGTTCTTAAAAGAGGAAGTAAACATAGACAAAGCTATATTAAAATTGTCAATCTAGAGCACCAGTGAAAGGGATTTCGAAATGGGAGAAGTTAGGAGCAATTTATATAAGGACGGTATTTGGTATCATGATAAGTTACCAATACTACCTAAGTCATTGTTTAGAGATGCGGCAAGATTGACACATGGGCAGAGCCATGTGTCAACAGGGGGGATAGTAGAGCAGGTTCGGAAACACTTTGTGGCCTATTGGATAACGAACTACTTAAAAAAAAAAACATTTTTTATAATAGATAAGTATATTAAATGGGAAGAAGCGGTCCCAACTTACTGGGTGGACCCGATTAGGGTAGTTGGTTTACTAGGATCTATCTCTTTAAATAATGGATTACATTTTAGCTGATCAGGTAAACCATATAGAATGCCAGAGTTAGGGAGGCCAGAACAGGTAGACATAGAAGTTGAAGATATACTAACAGAACACATGGTTAACCAAACCTGTATGTCCGAGACTTTGTGTCCAACAGGTGAATTACAGGAGAAGATGATTCACTCAATCCAACCAGGAGACTGGGTGTGGATCCAGTCCCTGAGGAGAAAAGAACTGGAAGCAGCCACGGTGGGAGGGCCCATACCAAATGTTCCTGGTAATAGCTTTCACGGTGAGAATAGCTGAAAGAGCTACCTGGGTTCATATCACACATTGCGGGAGGGTAAGACACACTGACACTGTCGAACAATCACAGAGTTAGGAGAAGAACCGAATACCAATAAGGTTCGGGGGTTACCTCTCTAACGAAGATTCCCTAACCCGCCCGATCCTCACTGTGTGCGTTCATAGAAGTGAAAGTGTGAGTTGGCCTCTAGCCAGTGATACATTCTCCAGGAGGGGGTGGGGCTTTACAGGGGTACTGGTCGGTCTGAGCTGTCTGATTGTGGGAGCCATATTCCTAATACACCATGAACCACTCGAGAAGTCAGAAAGTGGTAACTTGACCCATAGTGTAGAAGATGAGGAGTTTTTATGGCCTAGGTACAAAAGGTCACTCGATCTGGATAAAAAAGGAAGTGAGAGTAGAGTTAGGGAAGGATGTCTCAATAGAGTTCTATGCAGACCAAATGGGGTCCCTAACCTCCTGGCAGTCTAGGACTCGGACTTCATGGGGAAGATATCTGTGTAGATCCTGGTGTAACTCATGGAATCGGGTCATAGCTCACACAGAGAGAGAAGGCTATGTCAATCCACACACCCAATAAAGAAACAGATGGAGTATAGTGAAGGCCAGGGTTTTTGACTGCAATCCAGAGCAAGGGAAGTATTGCTTGAAGATAGGAATGACCATTAAAAGCATAAAGAAAGAGGATTTAGCGGTATGGTATGTTGGCCTTGACCAGACCATTGTCGACACTGCGGTACCATTCCGAGTAGTAGAGGTTAGGACAGGAGATAGTTCTACCGCCAGCCAGAATACCAGTAGTACCCCTGATAAAATGGACATTACCCGTGTAGTCATCCAGAGCCAAGGACCGGTGAGAATAGTTCAGACGAAAGACCTTAAGGAAGTGATTGAGGTGGAGACTTGGTTTGGGGATTCCAACCTATGGCTGGAATGGATTCAGTATACAGCTAGATCAGTAGCTAAAGAAGAAGGTTATGCCTGCGCAACAGCCAAACTTCAGTTGACAACCATCCCCTTTCTACTCGATGGAATTAATTTACCAAGGGGAATGGCCTGTATGGTAAAGCTGTTCATGAAGGCAAGGAAGCCAGACAGTTGCACTGATCTGCATTATCTGTATCCTATGTGCTCATTAGATCCAGACTTCCCCCTTTCACAGTCGCAGGAGGAGACTATTATTGTGTGGCTCGACACAACACACACGGATGGAACGTAGGGGAAGTAAGAACATGTATTAGGACAGAGAATGTTACAACTGACGAGACAATGAGGGACCTGACTGGGTGGTTGAGTTCCGAGGACTTTGGTAAGATAAAAAGGCCGAGAGCGGATGTCTGGTGGTTGTGTGGAGGTATGAAGCTGTGGCAAACGTGCCTGCAAATTGGACTGGTATTTGTGCATTGGTACAGTTAGGCATGCCCTTCACCCTTATACAACAGAAAGACCTAGTGCCAGGTGAAAGAGAGGGGAGGAGTGCTCCGTCAGGGTCCTTTGACGATAGAATTTACATTGATAGCATTGGGGTACCAAGGTGGGTGCCTTATGAGTTTAAAGCTAGGAATCAGATATGGGCTGGATTGGAATCAAGTCTTTTTTGGTGGTCGACTCTCAATAAAAATATGGATTGGATAAATTACATTTATTATAACCAACAGTGTTTCATCAACTATACCAGAGAGGCAATTCAAGGGTTAGCAGAACAGACAGCTGTGACCACTTTGATGGTATTGCAGAATAGAATAGCTTTGGATATGCTTCTGGCTGAAAAGGGTGGTGTGTGTGTGATGTTCGGATCTGAATGCTGTACTTTCATCCCTGAGAACACAGCTCCAGATGGATCAGTGACCAAGGCCCTGGCCGGTCTAAACAATTTAGCTCAGGAGTTAGCAGAAAATTCCGGGGTGGACACGGCACTCACGGGATGGTTTGATAGTACGTTCGGAAAATGGAAAAAGGTTGTAATCACTGTGTCGTGGGCTGCTTTCACCTGTATGACTGTGTTGATATTATGTGGTTGTTGTTTGGTCCCTTGTGCGAGAGGTCTCATTTCCAGGGCTCTGGAGAAATCGATGACGGAGCAGATGGTGAGATACGGACCGATTCCAAGTTCAGACCAGTGGGATGACAAATACCTACCGCCGAGCCTGTTGCAGGATTCATTCAATTACGAGGAGCCCATGTTAGACGAGACCATCTTTAAATAAAGGTGAAATAATAAAAATAAAAAGATGCTATATCATAATGAATCAGATTACATGGAGAGGGGGGACCTGATCCTAGATCAGAATGAATCAGATTACATGGAGAGGAGGGACCTGATCCTAGATCATAATGAATCAGATTACATGGAGAGAGGGGACCTGATCCTATATCATAATGAATCAGATTACATGGAGATGGGGGACCTGATCCTATATCATAATGAATCAGATTACATGGAGAGGGGGGGACCTGATCCTAGATCATAATGAATCAGATTACATGGAGAGGGGGGGACCTGATCCTAGATCATAATGAATCAGATTACATGGAGAGGGGGGACCTGATCCTAGATCATAATTAATGATCAGTTGGTGAGGGTAGACTTGGAGGCTGCTTACCTGACATGAAGTCTTTATTTTTCATGTCCTATCCCCTACCTTCCCTATACCCCCTCCATTCCCCTACCTTCCCTATACCCCCTCCTCTACCCCACCTTCCCTATACCCCCCTCCTCTCCCCTACCTTCCCTATACCCCCCTCCTCTCCCCTACCTTCCCTATACCCCCTCCTCTCCCCTACCTTCCCTATACCCCCTCCTCTCCTCTACCTTCCCTATACCCCCCTCCTCTCCCCTACCTTCCCTATACCTTCCTCCTCTCCCCTACCTTCCCTATACCCCCTCCTCTCCCCTACCTTCCCTATACCCCCCTCCTCTCCCCTACCTTCCCTATACCCCCTCCTCTCCCCTACCTTCCCTATACCCCCTTCTCTCCCCTACCTTCCCTATGCCCCCCCTCTCCCTACCTTCCCTATGCCCCCCTCCTCTCCCCTACCTTCCCTATACCCCCTCCTCTCCCCTACCTTCCCTATACCCCCCCCCCCCCATTATGTTGGACCATGTTTATTTGTTTGAATCTTGTCTTTGTTTGTGATCAGGTTAGAAGAGAATGAATCCTCAACCCAAGAGGCCCTGGAGCAGCTGTGATCAGGTTAGAAGAGAATGACTCCTCAACCCAAGAGGCCCTGGAGCAGCTGTGATCAGGTTAGAAGAGAATGACTCCTCAACCCAAGAGGCCCTGGAGCAGCTGTGATCAGGTTAGAAGAGAATGACTCCTCAACCCAAGAGGCCCTGGAGCAGCTGTGATCAGGTTAGAAGAGAATTACTCCTCAACCCAAGAGGCCCTGGAGCAGCTGTGGTCAGGTTAGAAGAGAATGACTCCTCAACCCAAGAGGTCCTGGAGCAGCTGTGATCAGGTTAGAAGAGAATGACTCCTCAACCCAAGAGGCCTTGGAGCAGCTGTGAGAGAGCATCAGTGTGGAAAGAAACGTTTGGGGAAATTTAAAGAAAGTTTCCTGGTAAAGAGGATTGTCTGTTACGTAAAGGGTCAGAGCCACTGAGTGGACAAAATATTAAGGATACCTTCCTAATATTGAGTTACGCCTGGTCAGTTTGTCATGGAAAGAAAAGGTGTCCTTAATGTTTTGTGTAAATTACATAATAATTATACATTTATGGATTGTTTTATGTTGCCTATTGTTTTCTATTTATTCAACCTGCCATCTACCCACCTGGGGACTGAGGGTTATGAGAGAACCCCCACATCACTAGCTTCTCTTTATTCAACCTGCCATCTACCCACCTGGGGACTGAGGGTTATGAGAGAACCCCCACATAACTAGCTTCTCTTTATTCAACCTGCCATCTACCCACCTGGGGACTGAGGGTTATGAGAGAACCCCCACATCACTAGCTTCTCTTTATTCAACCTGCCATCTACCCACCTGGGGACTGAGGGTTATGAGAGAACCCTCACATCACTAGCTTGCATGTTCTGCAGCCTTGTAAAGATAAGGAGGGGATGACTGGGAGGCAGGTTGGCATTTATTGTCATGAATCTTGTTCTGGAGGCAGGTTGGCATTTATTGTCATGAATCTTGCCCTGGAGGCAGTTCAGCAAAGTGGTTACTAGCTGGCACAGGCACAAAGTAATACAATCCAATTTTAATCCTAACCTCAACCCTAACTACACTGCTAATCCTTCCCTTAAATTAAGACCATAAAACAACATTTTCCACAGCCAATTCTGACTTTGCAGCTGACATATCTAGAGGAAATCGCACAGTTCTACCTCCAGGTCAAGATTCATGACAAACATCAACATGAGACAGGGAGAGGCAATGTAAAAATCAATAACGAAATTGTTTTCACAATTAACATGCTTTTTCTTGTTTCAAGTATGTTTTTTTATGAAAAGTACAATATAACCATGTATACTTGTACAACTATGGAGCGTATGTCCACATATAATTGTACAATTTGTTTTTCCCACATAAAAGACAAGAAATGATCACATTGGTATTTTAACAGTGTTATTGTAAGAGTTTAAATGTTTAAACAGAGGATACATCTAAAACAGGATAAAACAAGTGCAGTATGTTGTGAGAATGTTACTTTAACGTCGACTCATAACGTCACACTATAACTTCATGGGAGTCTTGTGGAAAGACTGCATGTTGTTTTGGGTGGATTGAGTGACGTCTTCATCAACATTTTGCAGAATATTCCGGTAATATTTTCACCTCTTGTCGGCTGCAGACATTCATAAGGAGTTCCAGTAGTTTATTTGCCATTTGCAGGTATTAAAAGTAATACATACATTGTAATTCCTTGTTGGATCTCTCTCACATACAGGACAGTACATACCAGAGGAGGCTGCTGAGGGGAGGACGGCTCATAATAATGTCTGGAACAGAGTGAATGAAATGGAACACATGGAAACCACGTGTTTGATACCATTCCACTTATTCCACTCCAGCCATTACAAGCCTGTCCTCCCTAAATAAGGTCCCACCAACCTCCAGTGGTACAAACACAAACAGTAAAATATATCATAAAAAATGTAAAGTGGTAAAAGATCAGAAAATATTACAAGCCTGTCACGTGTGAGTGTCCATTGTGTGTGTTCAGTGTGTGTCAGTGTTTATGTGTGTCAGTGTGTGTGTGTGTGTCCAGTGTGTTTCCATGTCCGTTGTGCGTTTGTCCAGTGAGTGTGTGTGTGTGTGTCCAGTTTGAGTGGGTGGCCAGCGTGTCCAGTGTGTGTGTGTCCAGTGTGTGTGTGTCCAGTGTGTGTGTGTGTGTGTCCAGTGTGTGTGTGTGTGTGTGTGTCCAGTGAGTGTGTGTGTGTGTCCAGTGAGTGTGTGTGTGTGTGTGTGTGTTCAGAGTGTGTCCAGTGTGTGTGTGTTCAGTGTGTGAGTATGTGCCCAGTGTGTGTGTGTGTGTCCAGTGTGTGTGTGTGTCCAGTGTGTGTGTGTGTCCAATGTGTGTGTGTGTGTCCAGTGTCTGTGTCAAGTGTGTGTGTGTATATGTCCAGAGTGTGTGTGTGTGTGTGTGAGTATGTGCCCAGTGTGTGTGTGTGTTCAGTGTGTGTGTGTGTGTTCAGTGTGTGTGTGTGTTCAGTGTGTGTGTGTTGAGTGTGTGTTTATGTGTGTGTCCAGTTTGTGTCCAGTGTGTGTGTGTGTGTGTGTGTGTGTGTGTGTGAGTGTGTGTGTCCAAATGTGTGTGTGTGTGTGTCCATTTTGTGTCCAGTGAGTGTGTGTGTGTGTCCAGTGTGTGTTGAGTGTGTGTATATCCAGTGTGTGTGTGTGTGTCCAGTGTGTGTGTGTGTGTGTGTGTTCAGTGTGTGTATGTCCAGTGTGTGTGTGTGTGTGTGTCCAGTGTGTGCGTGTGTGTGTGTGTCCAGTGTGTTGGTGTGTGTGTGTGTGTGTCCAGTGTGTGTGTGTGTGTGTCCAGTTTGTGTCCAGTGTGTGTGTGTGTCCAGTTTGTGTGTGTGTGTGTGTGTGTGTGTGTGTCCAGTGAGTGTGTGTGTGCGTTTCAGTGTGTGTGTGTGTGTGTCCAGTGTGTGTGTGTGTGTGTCCAGTGTCTGTGTCAAGTGTGTGTGTGTGTGTCCAGTGAGTGTGTGTGTTCAGTGTGTGTGTGTGTGTGTGTCCAGTGTGTGTGTGTCCATTGTGTGTGTGTGTGTCCAGTGTCTGTGCCCAGTGTGTGTGTGTGTTCAGTGTGTGTGTGTGTTCAGTGTGTGTGTGTTGAGTGTGTGTTTATGTGTGTGTCCAGTTTGTGTCCAGTGTGTGTGTGTGTGTGTGTGTGTGTGTCCAATTTGTTTCCAGTGTGTGTGTGTGTGTGTGTGTCCAGTGTGTTGGTGTGTGTGTGTGTGTCCAGTGTGTGTGTGTGTGTGTGTCCAGTGTGTGTGTGTGTGTCCAGTTTGTGTCCAGTGTGTGTGTGTGTGTCCAGTGTGTGCGTGTGTGTGTCCAGTGTGTGTCCAGTGTGTGTGTGTGTGTGTGTCCAGTGTGTGTGTTTGTCCAGTGTGTGTGTTTGTCCAGTGTGTGTGTGTGTGTGTGTCCAGTGAGTGTGTGTGTGCGTGTCCAGTGAGTGTGTGTGTGCGTTTCAGTGTGTGTGTGTGTGTTTGTCCAGTGTGTGTGTGTGTGTTTGTCCAGTGTGTGTGTGTGTGTGTGTGTGTCCAGTGTGTGTGTCCAGTGTGTGTGTGTTCAGTGTGTGTGTCCAGTGTGTGTGTGTTCAGTGTGTGTGTGTTCAGTGTGTGTGTGTTCAGTGTGTGTGTTGAGTGTGTGTTTGTTGAGTGTGTCCAGTGTGTGTGTCCAATTTGTTTCCAGTGTGTGTGTGTGTGTGTGTGTTGAGTGTGTGTATATCCAGTGTGTGTGTGTGTGTGTCCAGTGTGTGTGTGTGTTGAGTGTGTGTGTGTTCAGTGTGTGTTTATGTGTGTGTCCAGTGTGTGTGTGTGTCCAGTGTGTGCGTGTGTGTCCAGTGTGTTGGTGTGTGTGTGTGTGTCCAGTGTGTGTGTGTGTCTGTGTCCAGTGTGTGCGTGTGTCCAGTTTGTGTGTGTGTGTGTGTGTGTGTGTGTGTCCAGTTTGTGTGTGTGTGTGTGTGTTCAGTGTGTGTGTGTGTGTGTGTGTGTGTGTTCAGTGTGTGTGTGTGTGTGTGTGTGTGTGTGTTCAGTGTGTGTGTGTGTTCAGTGTGTGTGTGTGTGTTCAGTGTGTGTGTGTGTGTGTGTGTGTGTCCAGTTTGTGTGTGTGTGTGTGTGTGTTCAGTGTGTGTGTGTTCAGTGTGTGTGTGTGTTCAGTGTGTGTGTTTGTGTGTGTCCAGTGTGTGTGTGTGCGTGTGTCCAGTGTGTGTGCGTGTGTCCAGTGTGTGTGTGTGTGCGTGTGTCCAGTGTGTGTGTGTGTGTGTGTGTGTGCGTGTGTCCAGTGTGTGTGTGTGTGCGTGTGTCCAGTGTGTGTGTGTGTGTCCAGTGTGTGTGTGTGTGTCCAGTGTGTGTGTGTGTGTCCAGTGTGTGTGTGTGTGTCCAGTGTGTGTGTGTTTGTATTTCCAGTGTGTGTGTGTCTGTGTCCAGTGTGTGTGTGTGTGTGTCTGTGTCCAGTGTGTGTGTGTGTCCAGTGTGTGTGTGTGTGTGTGTGTCTGTGTCCAGTGTGTGTGTGTGTGTGTCTGTGTCCAGTGTGTGTGTGTGTGTGTGTGTGTCCAGTGTGTGTGTGTGTGTGTCTGTGTCCAGTGTGTGTGTGTGTGTGTGTGTGTGTGTGTGTGTGTGTGTGTGTGTGTCCAGTGTGTGTGTGTGTGTTCAGTGTGTGTGTGTGTGTGTGTGTGTCCAGTTTGTGTGTGTGTGTGTGTGTGTGTGTTCAGTGTGTGTGTGTTCAGTGTGTGTGTGTGTTCAGTGTGTGTGTTTGTGTGTGTCCAGTGTGTGTGTGTGCGTGTGTCCAGTGTGTGTGCGTGTGTCCAGTGTGTGTGTGTGTGCGTGTGTCCAGTGTGTGTGTGTGTGTGTGTGTGCGTGTGTCCAGTGTGTGTGTGTGTGTGTGTGTCCAGTGTGTGTGTGTGTGTCCAGTGTGTGTGTGTGTGTCCAGTGTGTGTGTGTGTGTCCAGTGTGTGTGTGTTTGTATTTCCAGCGTGTGTGTGTGTGTCTGTGTCCAGTGTGTGTGTGTGTGTGTCTGTGTCCAGTGTGTGTGTGTGTCCAGTGTGTGTGTGTGTCCAGTGTGTGTGTGTGTGTGTGTCTGTGTCCAGTGTGTGTGTGTGTGTGTGTGTGTCCAGTGTGTGTGTGTGTGTGTCTGTGTCCAGTGTGTGTGTGTGTCTGTGTCTGTGTCCAGTGTGTGTGTGTGTGTGTGTGTGTGTGTGTGTGTGTGTGTGTGTGTGTGTGTGTGTGTGTGTGTCCAGTTATTATTTCAGGGACACTGAGGATTCATAATCAACCCCAAATCCTGGATAGAGGGGCTCAGTGAATGTGGAGGTGAATGTGATCAGGTGGGTCAGTGTGTCAGAGGAGGCTCTATAGAAGGACAGAGTGCCGGCTGACCAGTCCAGATACACTCCTACTCTGTGGGAGCTGGAGGAGGGGACGTCTATGGTAGTGGGATGATTATTATGCCTGGCAGAGTATCTGTTGTCAGAGCAGAACAGACACCAGGACTTGTCATTGAATCCAAGACAACAGTCCTCAAACACTCCTCTCCTGCTGATTCCTTTATATGTCACTCCTATACCAGCCCCCCCACTCCACTCTACCTCCCAGTAACAGCGCCCAGTCAGACCCTCTCTACACAGCACCTGTCTACAGACCTCAAATCTCTCTGGGTGATCAGGATACGGCTGCTCCTCTCTCCTACATGTCACCTTTCTGTTCTCCTCAGACAGAGAGAGGCGTCTGTTTACTGTGTTTAGGTCCAGTGTGAGATCACAGACATCTGATGGATGAAACCAGACACAATATTAGAAATCATCATCATTCACATTAGAATGTTAACTCACTTTTCACTAATTCATTTAATGTAGATGTTTCTAGGTATCAAAAGGAGAAGTTAAGGTAACTTGAGACTTGTTGAATGATCATATGTTATACTGTATGGTAATATAATACACACTTATTCACATTAATTACACACACACACACACACACACACACACACACACACACACACACACACACACACACACACACACACACACACACACACACACACACACACACACACACACACACACACACACACACACACACACACACACACACACACACACACACACAGTCAAATCAACTCTTTGTAAACGTTGGTGTCCCTGATTTCTGCTTCTGTAGAACTACAGCTGATATTTAATATGACCAAGTCAGTAATGATGGTGGTCTTTGACTTAACTTGAATTAACACTTATTCTTAGTCATATTCTTCACAGCAGTCAACACTCACATTTTCTAAGTCCAGGTTTCATTCTGTTCTCTCCACCATGTTCCACACTGTAGCGGTAAGCAGAAAAACAGACAGTCATTGAGGGATACACCTGAACTCTCACACACACACACACACACACACACACACACACACACACACACAGCATATAACTTTGTCCAAGTGGTGGTCAGAATGTTTGTCTTAACTAGCCTGAAAAGTCAAACATGTCTGATATGAACATTGACATAAATCCTCCACATACTTGAGTTTCTCCAGTCTGCAGTGTGGATCCTCCAGTCCAGCAGAGAGCAGTCTGACTCCTGAGTCTCCTGGGTGATTGTAGCTCAGGTCCAGCTCTCTCAGGTGTGAGGGGTTTGACCTCAGAGCTGAGACCAGAGAAGCACAGCCTTCCTCTGTGACTAGACAGCCTGACAGCCTGCAAAGAGTCAAATCATATTAAAACCACACTGATATTCTTTGGTGGTGAAAATAGTGGCAGTATATTTCTTCAACATATTCAGATATATCAGTGTCCTGAAACCTTCCATATCTATTCAGAAATTAATGTATCATATTATAAATTACAAATTATCAACGTTTTGCCTGCAGATAGAAACATGTATAGTACAAATATTTGAGTAGACTGACCAGACCAGTTTAAAAGCAGTATCAGTCAAAAGACAGACAGTGAGTTATCAGATTTAGATTGTATTGAGTATACAGTCCACACCATATCTATTTTGACAGTGAAGATAACATTTTAAATGTGGCTCTATACTCCAACATTTTGGATTTGAGATCAAATGTTTCATTTGAGGTGACAGTATAAAATGTCACCTTTTATTTGAGGATATTTTCATACATATCTGTTTCACGTTTAAAAATGAAAGCACTTTATGTATCTAGTCCCCCTATTTGAAGAAGTCATAAGTATTTTGACCAATTCACTCATAGTGTATTAAAGTAGTCAAAAGATTAGTGTTTGGTTGTAAACTAGTTGGTTGCATTTCCAGTTTGTTTTGGTTGTGTTTTGCCCAATAATAAAATGGTGGATGATGACTGGATAATTTTCTGTCTAAGTGAGTAGATAACATGTTTATAAACACTAAATTAATCCTGATGATAACATGATTAATACAAATCATGAATGAATCATCAATAATAATGAGAGAGAAAGTTACAGAGTCTACAACAGAACATGCTAACCTCTCACCATTACCAATAACAGAGACTACAACAAAACATGCTAACCTCTCACCATTACCAATAACAGAGACTACAACAGAACATGCTAACCTCTCACCATTACCAATAACAGAGACTACAACAAAACATGCTAACCTCTCACCATTACCAATAACAGAGACTACAACAGAACATGCTAACCTCTCACCATTACCAATAACAGAGACTACAACAAAACATGCTAACCTCTCACCATTACCAATAACAGAGACTACAACAAAACATGCTAACCTCTCACCATTACCAATAACAGAGGATACAACACAACATGCTAACCTCTCACCATTACCAATAACAGAGGCTACAACAAAACATGCTAACCTCTCACCATTACCAATAACAGAGACTACAACAAAACATGCTAACCTCTCACCATTACCAATAACAGAGACTACAACAAAACATTCTAACCTCTCACCATTACCAATAACAGAGGCTACAACAAAACATACTAACCTCTCACCATTACCAATAACAGAGGCTACAACAACACATGCTAACCTCTCACCATTACCAATAACAGAGACTACAACAAAACATGCTAACCTCTCACCATTACCAATAACAGAGGCTACAATAAAACATGCTAACCTCTCACCATTACCAATAACAGAGGATACAACAAAACATGCTAACCTCTCACCATTACCAATAACAGAGGCTACAACAAAACATGCTAACCTCTCACCATTACCAATAACAGAGGATACAACAAAACATGCTAACCTCTCACCATTACCAATAACAGAGGCTACAACAAAACATGCTAACCTCTCACCATTACCAATAACAGAGGCTACAACAAAACATGCTAACCTCTCACCATTACCAATAACAGAGGCTATAACAAAACATGCTAACCTCTCACCATTACCAATAACAGAGGCTACAACAAAACATGCTAACCTCTCACCATTACCAATAACAGAGGCTACAACAAAACATGCTAACCTCTCACCATTAACAATAACAGAGACTACAACAAAACATGCTAACCTCTCACCATTACCAATAACAGAGGGGGTTTGATCTTTGTTAGTAGAATCACAAGCCTCACTGCAGGTGTCAGGAATCCCGCTTCCTGAGTCTGTTTCTGCCTGAGCTGACTGTTTTCTGTTTGGAGTCTAAGGGTGCGTTCAGAAACCTATCTGGTTGCTAGGCAACGAAGTTAGGTGGGAGATCTAGTGATATTATTACCCTATCTGGTTGCCAGGCGACGAAGTTAGGTGGGAGATCTAGTGATTACCCTACACCTGCATCTCATCAACCTTCTGCACACCTGGTCCTGATCATCACCTCTTCATAAGCCCTGAGCTGACATCCATTCCCTGCTGGATCGTTAGCAACGAACAGCCTCATGTTTCCTGAGCTAGTCTTGTTGTTTTGTTCTTGTTACTGGTTACTCCCCCCCCGTTTACTCTGTCTACAGTCATCCTCCCGGAACATTCAACTCCCTTGCCTGGCCGTCGGTGGATACAGTGACGTCATTGAATCCACCCATCTACTCTCATCAACTCACCTCCGCTGCCGCTCTGTCTCCTGGATCACTCAAATTACACATCAAGACTACCAATAAATACTCACCTTCATTTTACTCACCTTGTCCTGGTCTGCTTCTGCGTTCTGTCTTAGAGAAACGTGACAGCAGGCATGGAATATGGGACAACATGCTAAACTTATGACTACTTTAATACACTATAAGTAATATGTCCGAATAATTACGACTTTTTCAAATGGGAGAACTACATGCATAAAGTACTTTCATATCTGATAATACTGACCTCAGAGTCTCCAGTTTACAGTGGGGATTCCCCAGTCCAGCAGAGAGCAGCTTCACGCCTGAATCCTTCAGGTCATTGTTACTCAGGTCCAGCTCTCTCAGGTGTGAGGGGTTTGAACTGAAAACTGAGGCCAGAGAATCACAGGCTTCCTCTGTGACTAGACAGCCTGACAGCCTGCAAAGAGTCAAATCATATTAAAATCACACTGCTATTCTTTGGTGGTGAAAATAGTAGCAGTATATTTTTTCAACATATTTAGATATATCAGTGTCCTGAAACCTTCCGTATCTATTCGTAAATTAAAGTATCATATTATAAATTACAAATTATCAAAGTTTTGCCTGCAGATAGAAACATGTATAGTACAAATATTTGAGTAGACTGACCAGACCAGTTTAAAAGCAGTATCAGTCAAAAGACAGACAGTGAGGTATCAGATTTAGATTGTATTGAGTATACAGTCCACACCATATCTATTTCGACAGTGAAGATAACATTTTAAATGTGGCTCTAAACTCCAACATTTTGGATTTCAGATCAAATGTTTCATATGAGGTGACAGTATATAATGTCACCTTTTATTTGAGGATATTTTCATACATATCTGTTTCACCATTTAGAAAAATGAAAGCACTTCATGCATCTAGTCCCCCTATTTAAAAAAGTCATATGTTTTCTGACCAATTCACACATAGTGTATTAAATTAGTCAAAAGTTTATTATTTGGTCCCATATTCTTTGACTGCAATGACTACATCAAGCCTGTGACTACCATGATTGAGAAAGATCATGAATAATAATGAGTGAGAGAGTTACAGAGGCTACAACAAAACATGCTAACCTCTCACCATTACCAATTACAGAGGCTACAACAAAACATGCTAACCTCCCACCATTACCAATAACAGAGGTTACAACAAAACATGCTAACCTCTCACCATTACCAATAACAGAGGCTACAACAAAACATGCTAACCTCTCACCATTACCAATAACAGAGACTACAACAAAACATGCTAACCTCTCACCATTACCAATTACAGAGGCTACAACAAAACATGCTAACCTCCCACCATTACCAATAACAGAGGTTACAACAAAACATGCTAACCTCTCACCATTACCAATAACAGAGGCTACAACAAAACATGCTAACCTCTCACCATTACCAATAACAGAGACTACAACAAAACATGCTAACCTCTCACCATTACCAATAACTGAGGATACAACAAAACATGCTAACCTCTCATCATTACCAATAACAGAGGCTACAACAAAACATGCTAACCTCTCATCATTACCAATTTATTTATTTATTTCACCTTTATTTAACCAGGTAGGCAAGTTGAGAACAAGTTCTCATTTACAATTGCGACCTGGCCAAGATAAAGCAAAGCAGTTCGACACATATAACAACACAGAGTAACACATGGAGTTAAACAAATGTAACCCTCTCACCAGGCTTGAATATGACTCTCACAACATTAACATATGTAGAGTATCTCAGCAGCATGGGATGTTAGGTGAGAAGGACATCTCCAATAAGAATTCCTATTGTAAACTATCTAGGGTTATGACAATAGGGTATTAACTTCAGATGAAATGATTATAGGTTTCTGTTATTGAATCAGGATAAACCATCCCATGCATTAAATTAAAACAATTAATGACTCCACCAAGGCAACATACATAATGTTCCATATGTGTATTAAAACATTTTCAAACACAAATACATGTTCAGACACAACATCAAAAGAAAAAAATAATAATAATAAACCCCAATGAGTCGTGCACAACCCGTGTCCAAATTAAGCACCTCACATTGTGGTTACTCACTACTTGGTAGATATTCCCTCAGCGAAGTATGGCAGTTCCATGCAGGTTTCCTCACCAAGTCCAAGGCAGCACAGCTACCCATGCAGACAGTACTCCTTAGTAACCGATATCCCCATGGCAACACGAACTCGTTAAGCTTCCCAAGCAATTATCTCCCGGTGTCACACGATGCTAGGCTAACCTCTAGCTGGCTAATACCTCCACGACGAGACGGTAGCTTCAGTCTTTACTAAGTTTTAACTAAATTATAACAACTCTTTTATTAAATAAAACATGTATTTCCCTTCATGTCTTAGTAGCTATGGGTTTTGTTGTAGTTCTGTCGTCTTCTTTTATAATTTTTCTTCACCAACCGTCCTGAGGTAAAACGTCCATCCTTTCATCAACGTCTTTTCCCCTCCCGTTAACCAGGTCAACTCCCATTGGCCACAACTTAACAAGCGACCTTATTGGTCAAAATGTAAACTTCAAAGTAAAACAAACTATTCACTTATACATTAAATAAATATTTCTTCAAAAAGCATAATGCATTAACAAAATTACAGTTTAGGAGCAATTCAGTCATCTTTTAAATATAATACCAATTAATTATAACAAATAAACTCAATACTTGGTTCAAACAAGGGTATTACAGAAACATACAGTCAATAATACAGTAGAAAAATAAGTCTATATACAATGTGAGCAAATGAAGTGAAATAAGGGAGGTAAAGGCAAAAAAAGGCCATGGTGGCAAAGTAAATACAATATAGCAAGTAAAACACTGGAATGGTAGATATGCAGTGGAAGAAAGTGCAAAGTAGAAATAATGGGGTGCAAAGGAGCTTAATAAATAAATACAGTAGGGGAAGAGGTAGTTGGGCTAAATTATAGATGGGCTATGTACAGGTGCAGTAATCTGTGAGCTGCTCTGACAGCTGGTGCTTAAAGCTAGTGAGGGAGATAAGTGTTTCCAGTTTTAGAGATTTTTGTAGTTCGTTCCAGTCATTGGCAGCAGAGAACTGGAAGAAGAGGCGGCTGAAGGAGGAATTGGCTTTGGGAGTGACCAGAGAGATATACCTGCTGGAGCGCGTGCTACAGGTGGGTGCTGCTATGGTGACCAGCGAGCTGAGATAAGGGGGGACTTTACCTAGCAGGGTCTTGTAGATGAACTGGAGCCAGTGGGTTTAGCGACGAGTATGAAGCGAGGGCCAGACAACGAGAGCGTACAGGTCGCAGTGGTGGGTAGTACAGTGGGGGGAAAAAGTATTTGATCCCCTGCTGATTTTGTACGTTTGCACCCTGACAAAGAAATGATCAGTCTATAATTTTAATGGTAGGTTTATTTGAACTGTGAGAGACAGAATAACAGCAAAAAAAAATCAAGAAAAACACATGTCAAAAATGTTATACAATTATTTCCATTTTAATGAGGGAAATAAGTATTTGACCCCTCTGCAAAACATGACTTAGTACTTGGTGGCAAAACCCTTGTTGGCAATCAGAGGTCAGACGTTTCTTGTAGTTGGCCACCAGGTTTGCACACATCTCAGGAGGGATTTTGTCCCACTCCTCTTTGCAGATCTTCTCCAAGTCATTAAGGTTTCGAGGCTTATTTTTGGCAACTCGAACCTTCAGCTCCCTCCACAGATTTTCTATGGGATTAAGGTCTGGAGACTGGCTAGGCCACTCCAGGACCTTAATGTGCTTCTTCTTGAGCCACTCCTTTGTTGCCTTGGCCGTGTGTTTTGGGTCATTGTCATGCTGGAATACCCATCCACAACCCATTTTCAATGCCCTGGCTGAGGGAAGGAGGTTCTCACCCAAGATTTGACGGTACATGGCCCCGTCTATCGTCCCTTTGATGCAGTGAAGTTGTCCTGTCCCCTTAGCAGAAAAACACCCCCAAAGCATAATGTTTCCACCTCCATGTTTGACGGTGAGGATAGTGTTCTTGGGGTCATAGGCAGCATTCCTCCTCCTCCAAACACGGTGAGTTGAGTTGATGTCAAAGAGCTCCATTTTGGTCTCATCTGACCACAACATTTTCACCCAGTTGTCCTCTGAATCTTTCAGATGTTCATTGGAAAACTTCAGACGGGCATGTATATGTATTCTTGAGCAGGGGGACCTTGCGGGCGCTGCAGGATTTCAGTCCTTCACGGCGTAGTGTGTTACCAATTGTTTTCTTGGTGACTATGGTCCCAGCTGCCTTGAGATCATTGACAAGATCCTCCCGTGGAGTTCTGGGCTGATTCCTCACCGTTCTCATGATCATTGCAACTCCACGAGGTGAGATCTTGCATGGAGCACCAGGCCGAGGGATATTGACAGTTCTTTTGTGTTTCTTCCATTTGTGAATAATCGCACCAAATGTTGTCACCTTCTCACCAAGCTGCTTGGCGATGGTCGTGTAGCCCATTCCAGCCTTGTGTAGGTCTACAATCTTGTCCCTGACATCTTTGGAGAGCTCTTTGGTCTTGGCCATGGTGGAGAGTTTAGAATCTGATTGATTGATTGCTTCTGTGGACAGGTGTCTTTTTTTTTACAGGTAACAAGTTTGAGTTTGAGTTTATTTTATTTTTACATGGACAGTGCACATTAATCAACGTTTCAGTAAAAGTGCCGGTTTTAGCCAGCCGGCTAATTTTCAACCGCAGTCCCTGGGCAGGTTATTAAAAACAATTACAATATAGACAATCATTGAACAGTGAGCACACGCAGAGTAACATAGGACAAGCAAGACATAGCATACAGACAGAGCAACATAGAACAAGCAAGACATAGCATACAGACAGAGCAACATAGAACAAGCAAGACGTAGCATACAGACAGAGCAACATAGAACAAAAAGCAACAAGACAAAATCCATAAAAGCAACAAAGTGTTTCCACACCTCACAAGCTCCAGACAACAGACAACATGGAAAGTGGTAATACACAGCTAGGGATTATGTTCACAAATCTGATTGACCTTTAGCCATGTCTTCATGCAATTTGTGAAAGTGTGATATGTGGTGCAGTTATGTGTGTCTGATGGCAGTGTATTCCAGACATGGGACGCTCTCA
Organism: Salmo salar; assembly: GCF_965601325.2. Taxonomy (NCBI): domain Eukaryota; kingdom Metazoa; phylum Chordata; class Actinopteri; order Salmoniformes; family Salmonidae; genus Salmo; species Salmo salar. The sequence goes on from NW_027675420.1 coordinate 512,133, forward strand.
CAGAGAAAGCGGATTTACTAAAGGTGCTTTTCCTTAATAAGGGAACTATACAGTCACCTCTCATGGCAGACCTTGTGGATCTGCTGCCATATGTTTGGGTTTTCTGTTTAACAAAAATACTGAGTGGAGGGGGAGCCAGGCCATTTAGGATCTTGAATACAAGCCATGCGTCGGTGTATTGCACAAGATTTTCCCAACTCAGGAGCTCATGCTTTCTGAGGAAGTAACAGTGATGATGGCTATTGGGCTTCCTATCGAGCACTTTGAGAGCCTGTTTGTAGACAGACTGAATAGGTTTTAATGTTGTATAGCAAGCTTTGGCCCAACTAGTCAAGCAGTATGTTAAGTGGGGGAGTATCATCGATTTGAAGTACAGTCTTGCTACCTCTGTGGTCAAACAATTTCGTATAAATCGGAAATTAGCTAGGTTGAATTTGGTTATTTGAATGACCTTTTTCACATGCTTTTTAAAAGAGAGGTTGGAATCAAGTATGATTCCAAGGTACTTAAAATCAGATACCACCTGGAGCTTCTCCCCTGACACATAGACAACTGGCTCAGTAGCATCTGTTGCCCTCTTTGTGAAGAACATGAAAACTGTTTTTTTCACATTGAGATGCAAACACGAGTCACTGAGCCACTTTGTAACCTGGACCATTACAGTAGTGAGTTCTTGTGCAGCTTGTAGTTTGCTCTTTGCATGCACATATATCACTGAATCATCTGCATACATTTGAACTTCAGACCCAGTGCAGACGGAAGGCAGATCATTATTGTACAAGCTGAACAGGAGGGGCCCCAGTATTGACCCTTGGGGCACGCCCATATCATAACTAAGAGTGGGCGACAGCTCATTGCTCACTCTGACACACTGAGTTCTGCCTTCAAGGTATGATTTCATCCATCTCAAGGCATCGGGGGAAAAGTTGAACTTGGACAATTTTGTGATGAGAATCTCATGGTTAACAGTATCGAAAGCCTTCCTTAGGTCCAGAAACACAGCCCCAACAACGCCCCCTTTGTCCATCTTGGACTTCACATTTTCCAGAAGAAAGCAGTTGGCCTTTTCTGTGGAGTGTTTCGCTCTGAAGCCAAACTGCATGGAGTGTAATGTGAAGGGGCTGTTGTTGAGGTGGGAAATCAGTTGTTCTGCTACACACTTTTCAACAACCTTCGACACTACAGGTAGTGTACTAATGGACCTGTAGTTACTCACATCAGCAGGGTCGCCCGATTTAAAGATGGCCGTTATTATGGCTGACTTCCATACCCTTGGAAACACCCCCAGACCAATAGATGTGTTGGTGACCTTAGTAATGGGGCCAATGAGTGACTCTTTGTAGTTTTTAAGAAAGGTAGAGTCCAGCCCAAACACATCTTTGGATTTAGAGTTCTTTAGTGAGCTAATCACCTTGTTCACCTTTGACTCAGAAACCTCCCTTATGATGAAGACAGGTTGAGCGTCATTCACTAGCACTGAGCCCAATAAACCAGTGGAGGGGTTCTGTGTCAGTACCCTGACAGAGTCAATAAAGTAGGAATTGAAGGCTATTGCTATTTCGACTGCATCCTGTGTTAGATTGTTATTCACCATGATTTCTAGTCTTTTTGCGGTGTTACTATAGTCTTTCCCTGTTAACTTTTTTAGATTCTCCCAGATCAATTTACAATTTCCCTTTGCCTCACCAATTATGTTAATAAAAAAGTTTGCCTTGGCCTGTCTGATTTCTTTCATCACCTTATTTCTCAACATGGTAAACCTACGTCTGTCATGCTCTAATTTGGATTTTAGGGCTGTTTTTAGAGCATAATCTCGTTCTTTCATCAGTTTCCAGATTTTTCCATTTAGCCAAGGAAGAGTGCTCTTTTGGCCAGGTTTGGATTTGATTTTCTTTAGGAAACCATTTATTGTAGCCTGGATTGTGGATAGAAAAACCTCACTATCAGCTTCCACGTCTGTATAGGACAAGAGATCATTCCAGTTAATTCCATTAATTGCTTTTTCAAAATAGTTTAATTCGCTCTTAGGTATTCTTAGTTGATCCGGCTTTCTAACAGTAGAGAGCTTAAACCTGCTCTTAGACAACTTTCTGGCTATAAGTGTCAAATTATGATCAGATAGCCCAGTAACCATATTGAATGATTTAGTCACTCTCTCTGGTTTATTACTGAACACCAAATCAATCTGTGTTTTAGAGCAACAAGTCACCCTGGTTGGCCCTTTAACGAGCTGTGTAAGGTCAAAGGTATTAGTGATCCGTTTGAGGGTTTTCCTACAAGACTTGTCTTCATAATTAATATTAAAATCTCCCATTTAAGATGACCTCCTTCCCAAAATCACATTCCCTAAGCATGTTATTAAACTGATCAAAAAACACACTTTTGGTGGAAGGTGGTCTATACATTCCAATAAGGGTAAAGGACATTTGGGGAGACAGTGTAACGTTCAGGCCAATACATTCTAGTTCATTATCACATGACCACTCAATTTGTTTACATCGGATATGTTCTTTAATGTAAATCATCAGACCCCCTCCTCTTCCTTCAATCCTGTTTCTCCTGAAAACATTGTAGCCATGCACAATCAAAGCAGCACATGGAGAGTTTGTATGGAGCCATGTCTCTGAGAGGCAGAGGAAGTAAGGTTGGAGTCTGTGAGTAGATGTTGAATTTGATCACTTTTTGGAATGACACTACGAATGTTCCAGTGCCCTCATAGTAGTCCCTTGGGCTTAGCCCGTGGGTCCCAGATGAATCGAGAGTGATTGACACATTGAAAAAAGTGACATTTTCTGTGTTTTCTGACAGCTGGGTTTAGGCCGTTTTGTTTGGTTTTGATTAGGGGCAGTTCGGTAGCGGAATTAACAATCCCTCCCGCTTGCACTGGATGCGGGGAACTAATGAAAACAGCTTGCGTACCAGAAGCAAAGTTGCGGTTAGGACCACTCCCTTTAAGAGTGTGCTCCTAATCTCAGCTCGTTACCTGTATAAAAGACACCTGGGAGCCAGAAATCTTTCTGATTGAGAGGGGGTCAAATACTTATTTCCCTCATTAAAATGCAAATCAATTTCTAACATTTCTGACATGAGTTTTTCTGGATGTTTTTGTTGTTATTCTGTCTCTCACTGTTCAAATAAACCATTAAAATTATAGACTGATCCTTTCTTTGTCAGTGGGCAAACGTACAAAATCAGCAGGGGATCAAATGCTTTTTTCCCCCACTGTATATGGGGCTTTGGTGACAAAACGGATGGCACTGTGATAGACTGCATCCAATTTATTGAGTAGGGTATTGGAGGCTATTTTGTAAATGACATCGCCGAAGTCGAGGATAGGTAGGATGGTCAGTTTTACGAGGGTATGTTTGGCAGCATGAGTGAAGGATGCTATGTTGCGAAATAGGAAGCCAATTCTAGATTTAACTTTGGATTGGAGATGATTATAGTGAGTCTGGAAGGAGAGTTTACAGTCTAACCAGACACCCAGGTATTTGTAGTTGTCCACATATTCTAAGTCAGAACCGTCCAGAGTAGTGATGCTGGACAGGCGGGCAGGTGCAGGCAGCGATCGGTTGAAGAGCATGCATTTAGTTTTACTTGTATTTAAGAGCAGTTGGAGGCCACGGAAGGAGAGTTGTATGGCATTGAAGCTCGTCTAGAGGTTAGTTAACACAGTGTCCAAAGAAGGGCCAGAAGTATACAGAATAACACCAATAACAAAGGGGGTGTGATCTTTGTGCCTCTGTAACTTTCTCATTTATCATTATTCACGATTCATTCATGATTATTCATAATCATGGTAGCATCCACATGAATGTAGAAGTGTTCAGAAACATCTTCTATTCTTACTGACAATACAAGTGAAATGACTCCAAAATGACAGGTCATTATTCACCAATCAGTTTCTATTAGGAAAAACATAATCCAAAACACAACCAAAACAAACTGAAAAATGAATTCAACAAGTTAGTAGAATCACAAGCTTGATGTTATCACTGCAGGCATGGAACTAAATACTAAACTTATGACAACTTTAATACAATATAAGTGAATTTGTCCGAATATGTACAACTTTTTCAAATGGGAGAACTAAATACATAAAGTGCTTTCCTTTCTTAACAGTAACACAGCTATGTATGAAAATACCCTCAAATAAAAGGTGACATTCTGTACTGTCACCTAATAAGAAACATTCTACCTCATATCCAAAATGCTGGAGCATAGCACCACATTTAAAACTGTAAGCTTCACTGTCCAAACACATATGGTGTGGACTATGTGTGCCTGGTAAACACATGTGGATCTGGTGAACAGTTATCACTTGTTGACCAACTACAGGAATACTGACCTCAGAGTCTCCAGTTTACAGTGGGGATTCCCCAGTCCAGCAGAGAGCAGCTTCACTCCTGAATCCTTCAGGTCATTGTTACTCAGGTCCAGCTCTCTCAGGTGTGAGGGGTTTGAACTGAGAACTGAGACCAGAGAATCACAGCCTTCCTCTGTGACTCCACAGCCTGACAGCCTGCAAAGAGTCAAATCATATTAAAATCACACTGCTATGCTTTGATGGTGAAAATAGTGGCAGTATCATTTTTCAACATATTCAGATATCAGTGTCCTGAAACCTTCCATATCTATTCGTAAATGAATGTATCATCATTAAAAATGACAAATTATCAAAGTATTGCCTGCAGATAGAAACATGTATAATACAAATATTTGAGTAGACTGACCAGACCAGTTTAAAAAGCAGTATCAGTCAAAAGACAGACAGTGAGGTATCAGATTTAGATTGTATTGAGTATACAGTCCACACATATCTATTTTGACAGTGAAGATAACATTTTAAATGTGGCTCTATACTCCAACATTTTGGATTTCAGATCAAATGTTTCATATGAGGTGACAGTATACAATGTCACCTTTTATTTGAGGATATTTTAACACAGTAACAACTAAACAGAGATCCAGCATGTTGGTTGTGGTTAACACAGTGACAACTAAACAGAGATCCAGCATGTTGGTTGTGGTTAACACAGTGACAACTAATTATTGAATGTAAATTGTTCTCATTTATTCATTCTCTTAGAAATAAAACATTTCCTAACAGACACATCCAAACAGTCAGGTGATTTAATGCATCACATGAACATGTAATCATGACTGATATTTGCCACCTCATCTCCATGTTTAGTGTCAGTAATAATAATAATAATAATAATAATAACAATAATAATAATACTAATAATAATACTAATAATAATAATAATAATAATAATAATAATAATAATAATAATAATAATAACAATAATAATAACAATAATACTAATAATAATAATAATACTAATAACAATAATAATAATAATAACAATAATAATAATAATAACAATAATAATAATAATAATAATAACAATAATAATAATAATAATAATAATAATAACAATAATAATAATAATAATAATAATAATAATAATAATACTAATAATAATAATAATAATAATAATAACAATACTACTACTAATAATAATAATAATAATAATAATAACAATAATAATAATAATAATAATAATAATAACAATAATAATAATAATAACAATAATAATAATAATAATAATAATAATAATAACAATAATAATAATAATAATAATAATAACAATAATAATAATAATACTAATAATAGTAATAATAATAATAACAATAATAATAATAATAATAATAATAATAATAATAATAATAATAATAATAATAATAACAATAATATAATGTGTCACTCTTCGTTAAGGCAGGGGTTCCCAGATGTGCTTGGTGACCCACCAACGGAGGTGTTTTTGAGTTGGGTTGAACGGTGAAAACCAAACCATCTGACATGGATAATCCTGTGTTCTGATGCTCTAACATGATAACAACATCAGTGGGGGCCTAATTGTCTAGCTTTTATTCAGCTGATTGAAAATTATCAAAGATTATATGCTATAATTGAAAAAGTCCATTATCTTTTCTACATACTTTCTATTTGGTTTTAGTCGTTTAATAAGTTAATACTGAAAATATTTGTTTTTGGCAATGTCATCCCTCGACCCACCTGTACCCCTGCCGTGATCCACAAGTGGTCCTGACAGAGTTCACATAGGCTACCAGTAGCAGGACTCATCACCTTCAAATCAGTTTCATTCTAAATAACTGAGCATGTAGCAATATTATCTAAACATTTCCTACAGAGACCATCAGGTCATCATCAATATAAAGGATATTATCTAAACATTTCCTACAGAGACCATCAGGTCATCATCAATATAAAGGATATTATCTAAACATTTCCTACAGAGACCATCAGGTCATCATCAATATAAAGGATATTATCTAAACATTTCCTACAGAGACCATCAGGTCATCATCAATATAAAGGATATTATCTAAACATTTCCTACAGAGACCATCAGGTCATCATCAATATAAAGGATATTATCTAAACATTTCCTACAGAGACCATCAGGTCATCATCAATATAAAGGATATTATCTAAACATTTCCTACAGAGACCATCAGGTCATCATCAATATAAAGGATATTATCTAAACATTTCCTACAGAGACCATCAGGTCATCATCAATATAAAGGATATTATCTAAACATTTCCTACAGAGACCATCAGGTCATCATCAATATAAAGGATATTTAAAAACATTACCTACAGAGACCATCAGGTCATCATCAATATAAAGGATCATATCTCAAGCCTGCTCTCTCTATTGAATGTTTGACGACTTAACTTCATAATGATTAGCCTAGACTTACCAGAGTCTGTCTGTCTTTCCTTCAAATCAACACATTTATCCGACTTCTAATTGTACTGAGAAATATGTGCCACAGTTTTTACAGCCATTTTGTAACTGCGTGGGCTACAAACTTATTTACAATTTCACGTGAGGAAATCACATATTTTCTGACGCTCTTGCAGAGGAAGTAGTCTATATTACAAACTTCAAAATCCTTTTTATATTAATCTCAAATACACTACAAGTTTTAAATTCCCTGCATTGCAGGAAAGTTCTCATGCAAAAGGTTATACAATTCAGATCCTGTACAGAGTTTGTCTTTGGTTTCGGGAAGGCTGAAAGATAACATTGAAATCCCCCCAAGTATTGCAAACAGGATGTTAACTTAGTCACAAGGTTGGGCTAACTACAGTAGTGTTGCAAAATCCTTTACACCCCACTCTTCCCCATCAGTCTTAAGAACAAAACATGTGGTTTAATGTAGATACATTTAGATACAACAGAAACAACATGTGGTATTCTCAACTTGTCTTTTAACAGAACAGAGACATTTCAGAGGAAAGAATGGTGGGAAGTGTTATAGGAGGACGGGTTCATTTTTATGGCTGAAATGGAATAAATAAATGAATTCCATTTATTCCATTCCAGTCTTTACACTGAGCCTGTCCTCATATTGCTCCTCCACCAGCCTCCTCTGGTTTGTATGTGAAAGTATGCAGGTATTCATGTTGTTGTGGAGGCAAATTATATTTAAACAAAATACTTTTAAAAAAGGTACAAATGCAGCCGTAAAAATAAAATAAAATCAGATGTGAAAATGGTGCATTTCTAAGTTTTGTAGAAAAAATATGAAGTTAAAAAGTTCTACCTGATGACATCATCAAAAGTTGAATCATTTTAAAAGCAGTGATTTTTCAAACAGAATTAGATTGTCAGTGGTGTGGGGAGCAATAAAATGCCCTCTACTGGGCTAGAAACTCATTGCAGGTTTTGAAAATCACCGTTTTTAAAGAGTTTTCTTCTCATTTTTTTTAAACTACAGATCATAAAAATGTGAAAGGTGCTGTTTTCAGAAATATAGATACTGTTTTGGTGCTGGAGAGGATGAATATGAGGTTGAAAAGTGCAGGACTTGCCTTTTAACCTCTTGAGGATACCGTAGGATAGGGGGCGCCACAGCGCATTTTGAAAAAAAATCGTTCCCATTTTCAACGGCCTACTAATCAAACTCAGAAGATAGGGCATGCATATACTTATTATATATGGATAGAAAACACTCTAAAGTTTCTAAAACTGTTTGAATGGTGTCTGTGAGTATAACAGAACTCAAATGGCAGTCAAAACCCCGAGACCGATTGAAACAGGAAGTGGAATTCTGAATTGTGGACTTGACTTCTCATCTTTCCTTATTAATCACACCGTTAACCATGGTTCAGTGAGCACTTCCTATTGCTTCCACTAGATGTCGCCAGTCCTTTCACAGTGGTTTGAGCCTTATAGAGTCAAAACTCAGTGAATGACACGAGTTTGAAATTGGTCACAGGGGATGGGCCATCACCATTATGACGCCGGCGGCCATGTCTGCCCCCACCTTTGGATACGGTTTTAAAGGCCATGACATCATCCCCCTCGAATCTTATTGGCTCTCTTGGTGTTAGAGGCCCTGAAGATTTATTTTATACAACGTTTGACATGTTTGAACGAACCTACATGCGCGAGCATTGCATTCATTCTGAACTTCAGAGCTGCGCTTCGAGAGAGCCATAGGACGCGCTACCAACATCAGGCTAATGGAACGTGAAGTATGGACTTTTTGACCGAAAATACATCTGTTGTGGACCTGGGATGCTTTCTGATGAAGACAACTAAAGGTAGGCGATTATTGACAATATTATACAAGATGAGATGGTTCATGCTATTGCGTCCAAGATGGCGCCGAGCTCTGTATATTAGCTCATTTTCTGAGTATCGCATCTCCTTTTATTGCAAAGTGTGATTACCCAGTAAAGTTAATTTAAAATCTGGTATGACAGGTGTTCTCAAGAGATATTCATCTATAAATGTTAGATTGACAATATACATTTAAAAAATCGTTATAGTATAGTAATTTAGGGAATTGTAGCATTGTTTACCGGGACGCTTTTGAGGGGAAAATATGTAGTCAACATCAGACAGAGATGTAAAATGCTGTTTTTATATATAAATATGACCTTTATTGAACAAAAGAATGCATGCATTGTATAACATGATGTCCTAGGGGTGCCATCTGATGAAGTTTGTAAAAGGTTAGTGCTGCATTTAGCTGTTTTTTGATTATATGTGATGCAAGTGGTTGGTCGGAAAATGGCTATGAAGCTGCTTTTTACGATGGACTCATCTAATATAATCTAATGATTTGCTTTTCCTGTAAAACCTTTTTGAAATCGGACGACGTGGGTCGATTCAGGAGAGGTGTATCTATAAAAAAAATATATATATATTATTAAAAAAAAAAAAAAATTATGACTTTTTTTTAATGCTAATTGGCGATATGATTTTTCGCTGGATTTTGATCCCGCTAACGGGATCAGACGCTGAAGAATCAGTCCTGCTCCCTGACTTTTAACACTAGAATCAGACCTGCTCTCTGACTTTTAACACTAGAATCAGTCCTGCTCCCTGACTTTTAACACTAGAATCAGTCCTGCTCCCTGACTTTTAACACTAGAATCAGTCCTGCTCCCTGACTTTTAACACTAGAATCAGTTCTGCTCCCTGACTTTTAACACTAGAATCAGACCTGCTCCCTGACTTTTAACACTAGAATCAGACCTGCTCCCTGACTTTTAACACTAGAATCAGTCCTGCTGTCACAGGATCCAACGAAAGTGGCGCCCCTCCTCGGTCGGGCGGCGCTCGGCCTATTAGCTGCCACCGATCGTGGTTTCTGTGTCTTTTAGTTTTGTCTGTCTGTTCCGCACCTGTTTTGTGTCTGTCATTAGTGGGGGCTTATTTAGTGTGTGTTTTCAGTTGGGGTTTTGTGCGGGATTGTTGATTGTCCACTCAGGACGGTGGTCCGTGTTTTATTACGGGTTTGTTTCTGACAGTTTCACGAAGAGAGGATTTACCGGGCTGTGCCCCGTGCCTTTTTGTGCCGCTCATATATATATTTTGTTCGCAATATTGGGATACCTGCCGCCTCTACACTCTAACCACTAGGCTACCTGCCGTCCTTCCACTCTAACCACTAGGCTACCTGCCGTCCTTCCACTCTAACCACTAGGCTACCTGCCACCCCTCCACTCTAACCACTAGGCTACCTGCCGCCCCTCCACTCTAACCACTAGGCTACCTGCCGTCCCTCCACTCTAACCACTAGACTACCTGCCACCTCTACACTCTAACCACTAGGCTACCTGCCGCCCCTCCACTCTAACCACTAGGCTACCTGCCCCCCCTACACTCTAACCACTAGGCTACCTGCCCCCCCTCCACTCTAACCACTAGACTACCTGCCACCCCTCGACTCTAACCACTAGGCTACCTGCCGCCCCTCCACTCTAACCACTAGGCTACCTGCCGTCCCTCCACTCTAACCACTAGGCTACCTGCCGCCTCTACACTCTAACCACTAGGCTACCTGCCGCCTCTACACTCTAACCACTAGGCTACCTGCCGCCCCTCCACTCTAACCACTAGGCTACCTGCCGCCCCTCCACTCTAACCACTAGGCTACCTGCCGTCCCTCCACTCTAACCACTAGGCTACCTGCCGCCTCTACACTCTAACCACTAGGCTACCTGCCGCCTCTACACTCTAACCACTAGGCTACCTGCCACCTCTACACTCTAACCACTAGGCTACCTGTCGCCCCCAAATGAGGCCTAACTGAATGATAAGAAGGATGAAGGGGTTGATTTAATCTAGAAAGACAATAGTGTAATGATGAGTTTGTGTTCTGCCTATTTATCAGCAGCAAATCATTTGACCACACCCCCTTGTGGGTTAATAATATTCTCTTTTATGTTTTACTTTCCACAAATAAACTGTTGTGGGTCTGTTTTATTGACTGTAACTCGAACACTAATCACATGTATTGTAAGGAAATGAACACATGCTATGAGTTACAGTAGGCCTTTAGAGTGATGTAAAACATGTCCTGGACTCTGTCCAAGTTGATGAGCGGGAAACAAACAATAGCAGTCAACCTTCACAGCCGGCCCATCGACACTACTCCTAAACTATACCACAACTAATTTCACACATGATAAGAGTTATCCTGATCAGCTGGCCCATCGACACTACTCCTAAACTATACCACAACTAATTTCACACATGATAAGAGTTATCCTGATCAGCTGGCCCATCAACACTACTCCTAAACTATACCAAAACTAATTTCACACATGATAAGAGTTATCCTGATCAGCTGGCCCATCAACACTACTCCTAAACTGTACTAAAACTAATTTCACACATGATAAGAGTTATCCTGATCAGCTGGCCCATCGACACTACTCCTAAACTGTACCAAAACTAATTTCACACATGATAAGAGTTATCCTGATCAGCTGGCCCATCGACACTACTCCTAAACTATACCAAAACTAATTTCACACATGATAAGAGTTATCCTGATCAGCTGGCCCATCGACACTACTCCTAAACTGTACCAAAACTAATTTCACACATGATAAGAGTTATCCTGATCAGCTGGCCCATCGACACTACTCCTAAACTGTACCAAAACTAATTTCACACATTATAAGAGTTATCCTGATCAGCTGGCCCATCGACACTACTCCTAAACTGTACCAAAACTAATTTCACACATGATAAGAGTTATCCTGATCAGCTGGCCCATCGACACTACTCCTAAACTGTACCAAAACTAATTTCACACATGATAAGAGTTATCCTGATCAGCTGGCCCATCGAAACTACTCCTAAACTGTACCACAACTAATTTCACACATGATAAGAGTTATCCTGATCAGCTGACCCATCGACACTACTCCTAAACTATACCAAAACTAATTTCACACATGATAAGAGTTATCCTGATCAGCTGGCCCATCGACACTACTCCTAAACTATACCAAAACTAATTTCACACATGAAAATAGTTAGCCTGTAGACAAGGTTACGTTTACAATAATCTGATGAGTGACAATATTAGGCCTATCAGTTGTCATATTGAACATGAAGACATGGGAGCATCTTGTAATTGACAGATGCAGTGAAAGGAGCATCTCTTTATCAAATCCTCCTTCAGAGTCACATGCAGGTAAAACATTGTGATTTCTATATAGTACTGTATCTGAAAGAGCAGATTCTGCAGGTTAAACATTGTGATTTCTATATAGTACTGTATCAGAGAGCAGATTCTGCAGGTAAAACATTGTGATTTCTATATAGTACTGTATCTGAAAGAGCAGATTCTGCAGTTTCCTTGACACTTACCTTTATCAAATAACTCTCAACATTCAAGAGGTGCAGCTTTATTTCCAAAGTTCCATTTTTCTTCAACAATATCCGTGTTGTCCATGTTTTAATCACATGACCACTCCAGCAGCAGCATTGATCTGGCAACTAAGCAAAAACTATTAACATAATCAAATTAAAATCTGCTATTCTGTCGTCAATGGATGAACGGCCAATAGAAACCAGATAGAAACTGATAGTGGTGCATGTGACCTCAGTTCTGGTTAGCTGCAGATGTCGAAACCAACTTGCTCAAGGTCTTTCCATGACTGGGGAAAGATGAAACCAGGCCAGCGAGTGACTGTCTGAGACTGTGGTTTTGAGTCACGTGGAGCCTTACATGTACAAAGGCAGAATTGTGACCATGGACAGCTTCTTCACATCAATTCCCTGTCAGACAAGTTGATTGCAAAGAAGACTAGCCTGCTATGAACAGTGAACACACAAAGTTGACTAGCCTAGCCAGGTCATTATAGTATATACAGTATCTCTACCATATACAGACACCAACTACTATCCCCTTCTATTATGTTACTTTCACATTAGATGGCAAGACTCTGTAAATGGTACTAATACGGTACTTGCCGCTGGACTGTTGCAGTGTTCTACAATGTGCTCGACATGGCTGCTATCAACACGTGTTGTACAAGCAATGCCTTGTCAAGACAGTCAGCAGGAGAGATTTCATGATGGATCTGGCATGTGAGCTTTGTGAGAACCACATGAACGCAGAGAAAGAAGCTACAGTCACCAAGCAGGAAGCAGGTCCTGTTCTCCCTTTTCCCCCCAGGCACCACATCTCCCTCGGGGGAGAAAGAAGCTACAGTCACCAAGCAGGAAGCAGGTCCTGTTCTCCCTCTTCCCCCAGGCACCACATCTCCCTCGGGGGAGAAAGAAGCTACAGTCACCAAGCAGGCAGCAGGTCCTGTTCTCCCTCTTCCCCCAGGCACCACATCTCCCTCGGGGGAGAAAAGAAGACACAATGTCAAGTCGGCAGGTGCACACCGAACAAGGCCAGTGAAAACCGATTAGATTTGTTTGTGGACGCGAAGCATAAAGAGAAGATGGGATTGATTCACGTGTAAAGGCGCGGTACAGTGTCTGATACAATCAACAAATTATTGTTTTAATATGTTGTCATCAATATATTTCCACAAATATTTATTTATGAAATTCATCTTTTACAATTGTTCCCTGGTGCTTTTGATTAGGAATACAGCAAATCGTTTCACCAGCTGACCTGGCTGGTTTTATTATTATTATAGATTTTTTTGTTTCTAATTTGTCAAAAGAAACTGTAAATTGACTTTATTAATTACTATAACTCCATTACTAATCGAATCTACAAATACAGTTGATCAAATGGATTACGCTGTAGTGTTTTATTGTCAGGGAAATAGGCTGTAGGACAATTTGATTTTCTACTTTGTAGAATTAACAATTGTTGTTATTTTATTTATATATTTCCACTCATATTTCTTCATGTAATTTATCCTTTACAATAGTTTATACACTATGTATCAAGTGTTTATTTAACAAACCATGTTTTCACACCTTGCACCTTGCTGGTTGATATGCATCTGATGCTTATGCTAATGTGGACGCCTGGCAACTTTCTCTAGCGGGGACGTATATGCTGATAGACCAGGTGGTTCTAGTGTTAAGGACTGGTAGATGGGTGTTCTGATAGACCAGGTGGTTTTAGTGTTAAGGACTGGTAGATGGGTGTTCTGATGGGCTGATAGACCAGGTGGTTCTAGTGTTAAGGACTGGTAGATGGGTGTTCTGATAGGCTGATAGACCAGGTGGTTCTAGTGTTAAGGACTGGTAGATGGGTGTTCTGATAGGCTGAAAGACCAGGTGGTTCTAGTGTTAATTAATGACTGGTAGATGGGTGTTCTGATAGGCTGATAGACCAGGTGGTTCTAGTGTTAATTAATGACTGGTAGATGGGTGTTCTGATAGGCTGATAGACCAGGTGGTTCTAGTGATAAGGACTGGTAGATGGGTGTTCTGATAGGCTGATAGACCAGGTGGTTCTAGTGTTAAGGACTGGTAGATGGGTGTTCTGATAGGCTGATAGACCAGGTGGTTCTAGTGATAAGGACTGGTAGATGGGTGTTCTGATAGACTGATAGACCAGGTGGTTCTAGTGATAAGGACTGGTAGATGGGTGTTCTGATAGGCTGATAGTCCAGGTGGTTCTAGTGTTAAGGACTGGTAGATGGGTGTTCTGATAGGCTGATAGACCAGGTGGTTCTAGTGTTAATTAATGACTGGTAGATGGGTGTTCTGATAGGCTGATAGACCAGGTGGTTCTAGTGTTAAGGACTGGTAGATGGGTGTTCTGATAGGCTGATAGACAGGTGGTTCTAGTGTTAAGGACTGGTAGATGGGTGTTTTGATAGGCTGATAGACCAGGTGGATCTAGTGTTAAGGACTGGTAGATGGGTGTTTTGATAGGCTGATAGACCAGGTGGTTCTAGTGTTAAGGACTGGTAGATGGGTGTTCTGATAGGCTGATAGACCAGGTGGTTCTAGTGTTAAGGACTGGTAGATGGGTGTTCTGATATGCTGAAAGACCAGGTGGTTCTAGTGTTAATTAATGACTGGTAGATGGGTGTTCTAATAGGCTGATAGACCAGGTGGTTCTAGTGTTAAGGACTGGTAGATGGGTGTTCTGATAGGCTGATAGACCAGGTGGTTCTAGTGTTAATTAATGACTGGTAGATGGGTGTTCTGATAGGCTGATAGACCAGGTGGTTCTAGTGTTAAGGACTGGTAGATGGGTGTTCTGATAGGCTGATAGACCAGGTGGTTCTAGTGTTAATGACTGGTAGACGGGTGTTCTGATAGGCTGATAGACCAGGTGGTTCTAGTGTTAAGGACTGGTAGATGGGTGTTGACCATTCACTCATGCTGACCGGCTCCAGTACTTTATTCTTGACTAAACCTCCAAGTCAGCCTAGACTTTTGGTCTGATAGCAGAAGCTACAGGTCCTGCTTTCAGAACCTTTGGTTTGCTGTCTGGCTTAATGCCAAGCTTCCCTGTGATGTCGTTCATACAACCCTGCTGTCCATTAAATCCATCTGTTTCTTTAAGATGGCAGGTAGGTCTGTGTCTCCACGTGTCATTGTCTGCACTGATGGCCAGTCCAGTGTGATTTTCTCCAACTATGAACATCCCAGTAGTGACGCATAGTCTCCTTTCAGGAGGTAGAGTGGCAGCTTTCAGTTTGTCTGTATACCTGAACTGTGACATCAGTGATGTCTCTCAAGGTGACAGATTCACCTGTGTAAGTCTTTAACACGAGGTGCGCTGGTTGAAGTGGAAGGTGTTTCAGTGTGATTTCCTGGTCTGATGAGTCACTCACCTCAGTGTTCTCTTACTCAACAGTGTGAACATGTTTCTTGTTTCCCGTTTTGCATTTTCTGTTCTCTTTTTGTTTCTAGAGGATTTGTCAAGTGTGTATTTTTTTACCACAGGCTGGACAATCCATGTCCTTACACCAGCATGTAGAATCCTGACATCCCTTTATACCACAGGTTGGGCAATCCATGTCCTTACACCAGCATGTAGAATCCTGACATCCCTTTATACCACAGGCTGGACAATCCATGTCCTTACACCAGCATGTAGAATCCTGACATCCCTTTATACCACAGAATGGACAATCCATGTCCTTACACCAGCATGTAGAATCCTGACATCCCTTTATACCACAGGCTGGGCAATCCATGTCCTTACACCAGCATGTAGAATCCTGACATCCCTTTATACCACAGGTTGGGCAATCCATGTCCTTACACCAGCATGTAGAATCCTGACATCCCTTTATACCACAGGCTGGACAATCCATGTCCTTACACCAGCATGTAGAATCCTGACATCCCTTTATACCACAGGCTGGACAATCCATGTCCTTACACCAGCATGTAGAATCCTGACATCCCTTTATACCACAGGCTGGGCAATCCATGTCCTTACACCAGCATGTAGAATCCTGACATCCCTTTATACCACAGGCTGGACAATCCATGTCCTTACACCAGCATGTAGAATCCTGACATCCCTTTATACCACAGGCTGGACAATCCATGTCCTTACACCAGCATGTAGAATCCTGACATCCCTTTATACCACAGGCTGGGCAATCCATGTCCTTACACCAGCATGTAGAATCCTGACATCCCTTTATACCACAGGCTGGACAATCCATGTCCTTACACCAGCATGTAGAATCCTGACACCCCTTTATACCACAGGCTGGACAATCCATGTCCTTACACCAGCATGTAGAATCCTGACATCCCTTTATACCACAGGCTGGACAATCCATGTCCTTACACCAGCATGTAGAATCCTGACATCCCTTTATACCACAGGCTGGACAATCCATGTCCTTACACCAGCATGTAGAATCCTGACATCCCTTTATACCACAGGCTGGACAATCCATGTCCTTACACCAGCATGTAGAATCCTGACATCCCTTTATACCACAGGCTGGACAATCCATGTCCTTACACCAGCATGTAGAATCCTGACATCCCTTTATACCACAGGCTGGACAATCCATGTCCTTACACCAGCATGTAGAATCCTGACATCCCTTTATACCACAGGCTGGACAATCCATGTCCTTACACCAACATGTAGAATCCTGACATCCCTTTATACCACAGGCTGGACAATCCATGTCCTTACACCAGCATGTAGAATCCTGACATCCCTTTATACCACAGGCTGGACAATCCATGTCCTTACACCAGCATGTAGAATCCTGACATCCCTTTATACCACAGGCTGGACAATCCATGTCCTTACACCAGCATGTAGAATCCTGACATCCCTTTATACCACAGGCTGGACAATCCATGTCCTTACACCAGCATGTAGAATCCTGACATCCCTTTATACCACAGGCTGGACAATCCATGTCCTTACACCAGCATGTAGAATCCTGACATCCCTTTATACCACAGGCTGGACAATCCATGTCCTTACACCAGCATGTAGAATCCTGACATCCCCTTTATACCACAGGCTGGACAATCCATGTCCTTACACCAGCATGTAGAATCCTGACATCCCTTTATACCACAGGCTGGACAATCCATGTCCTTACACCAGCATGTAGAATCCTGACATCCCTTTATACCACAGGCTGGACAATCCATGTCCTTACACCAGCATGTAGAATCCTGACATCCCTTTATACCACAGGCTGGGCAATCCATGTCCTTACACCAGCATGTAGAATCCTGACATCCCTTTATACCACAGGCTGGACAATCCATGTCCTTACACCAGCATGTAGAATCCTGACATCCCTTTATACCACAGGCTGGACAATCCATGTCCTTACACCAGCATGTAGAATCCTGACATCCCTTTATACCACAGGCTGGACAATCCATGTCCTTACACCAGCATGTAGAATCCTGACATCCCTTTATACCACAGGCTGGACAATCCATGTCCTTACACCAGCATGTAGAATCCTGACATCCCTTTATACCACAGGCTGGACAATCCATGTCCTTACACCAGCATGTAGAATCCTGACATCCCTTTATACCACAGGCTGGACAATCCATGTCCTTACACCAGCATGTAGAATCCTGACATCCCTTTATACCACAGGCTGGACAATCCATGTCCTTACACCAGCATGTAGAATCCTGACATCCCCTTTATACCACAGGCTGGACAATCCATGTCCTTACACCAGCATGTAGAATCCTGACATCCCTTTATACCACAGGCTGGACAATCCATGTCCTTACACCAGCATGTAGAATCCTGACATCCCTTTATACCACAGGCTGGACAATCCATGTCCTTACACCAGCATGTAGAATCCTGACATCCCTTTATACCACAGGCTGGACAATCCATGTCCTTACACCAGCATGTAGAATCCTAACATCCCTTTATACCACAGGCTGGACAATCCATGTCCTTACACCAGCATGTAGAATCCTGACATCCCTTTATACCACAGGCTGGACAATCCATGTCCTTACACCAACATGTAGAAGAAGCCTGATGTCCCACCTTGCCATAGTGGAAGCATGTGACTTGATTTTCCCGTCTCTGATTTTCAGTTGAAACTCTGTGCACTTTTCCTTTTTTTGTGATCAACTTTTTTATTTATTATAAAGGAACACAGACAAGAACAAAAAGCAGCAGGAATGGTTATACAGCTAGAGACACAATACTGTTAAAATATAAATATCAGTATATTATGTAAACCAGGTATTGCAGGTAAATACAATTATAATTAACCACATATAAAATCACTCACCTGAGCTGCATCAACCCCTCCTGGGACCACCCCAACCCACCCTCCATCCCCTCCTGGGACCACCCCAACCCACCCTCCTACCCCTCCTGGGACCACCCCAATCCACCCTCCTACCCCTCCTGGGACCACCCCAACCCACCCTCCATCCCCTCCTGGGACCACCCCAACCCACCCTCCATCCTCTCCTGGGACCACCCCAACCCACCCTCCAACCCCTCCTGGTACCACCCCAACCCACCCTCCAACCCCTCCTGGGACCACCCCAACCCACCCTCCATCCCCTCCTGTGACCACCCCAACCCACCCTCCAACCCCTCCTGGGACCACCCCAACCCACCCTCCATCCCCTCCTGGGACCACCCCACCCCACCCTCCATCCCCTCCTGGGACCAACCCAACCCACCCTCCTACACCTCCTGGGACCAACCCAACCCACCCTCCAACACCTCCTGGGACAGATTTTGACTCATATTGAGTGATAAGACTGAGCTATTTAAAAACACTTTTTCAACATTTCAAGATAGCAGTTAGTTCAGTTTGATCTTATTAAAGACAGCTGTATCATTTTTTTATTCATTTTGACATATTGTTTGGGACCACTTTTTTTGCTCTGTTTGAAGGCTGTCAGCTTCTTCTCAGGAAGAGAATCCCTTAGCCTTTCGACTAATTTTGGGTTAGTTCGACTAATTTTGGGTTAGTTCTCTCAAGAAGAACTAACCCATCTCAACATGACAGAAAGTAAGACAGGGAAACCCATCTCAACATGACAGAAAGTAAGACAGGAGAACCTATTTCAACATGACAGAGAGTAAGTCAGGAGTCCCTGACCTTATCTTCTCTCAAGAAGATGTCTGGTAGGCCCATTTAAATACCTTTTTTGGACATTTCAAGAGCCGTCCGCCAGTCCGGAGCCGCCAGAGCCGCCCGCCAGTCCAGAGCCGCCCGCCAGTCCGGAGCTGCCCGCCAGTCCAGAGCCGCCCGCCAGTCCAGAGCCGCCAGAGCCGCCCGCCAGTCCAGAGCCACCTAAGTGGGCGAAGCCTAGGGTGGAGCGGAGTCCACGTCCCGAACCTAAGCCACCTCCAGTATAGGTGGGTTGGGGAGGGGGGGTGTAGCACTAGTGCCGTCGTTGACGGCAGCCACCCTCCCTTCCCTCCCTTTTTGTTTAGGGGGTATTTGGGTTTTGTTTTTGTTCTTGTTTTGGGGGGGATTTTGGTTTTTCTTTTTAGGTGCATTCTGGGGTCTGCACCTTTAGGGGGGGTACTGTCACGTCCTGACCAGCAGAGGGAGTAATTGTATTATATTTGGTCAGGACGTGGCAGAGGGGTATTTGTTTCATATGGTTCGGGTTGTGTGTGTTATTTAAGGGGTGTTTGATTTATGTAGTCTGGGGTTTAAGTTTTGTTCTAGTGTTGGTGTCACGTCCTGACCAGCAGATGGAGCTATTGTTTTAGTTTTGGGGTCAGGACGTGGCAGTTTTTTGTATGAGAATGTTTGTATTGTTGATTGGGACTTCCAATTGAAGGCAGGTGTGTTGAGTTGCCTTTGATTGGAAGTCCTATATAGGTGTGTGTGTTTTTCTTTGGGGTTATTGGTGGTTGTTCTTGCACTGCGTTTTTGTATGCCTGTAAGACTGTCCCTGTTGTGTTTATTGTTTTTTCAGTGGATGCTTTACTCCTTTTTAAAAAATTAAAATATGAGCATCCATATTCCCGCTGCGCCTTGGTCCTCCTTTCAACAGCACGAAGGATTTTGTGACAGAACCACCCACCAAAGGACCAAGCAGCAGAAGAGGAGGAAGCCACTGGAGAAAAAAATGGAGGAATGGACCTGGCAGGACGAAAGACAATTCTGGGAGGACAAGTTAAGGGAGCTAAGGGAACCTGAGAGGCAGCCCCAACATTTTTTTTGGGGGGGGGCACACGAGTAGTTTGGCCAGGCCAGGGAAGAGCCGTAAGCCAGCTACCCGTGACTACAGGGAGGTGCGTATGAGGTGGAGGGCGCCATGTTACGCTGAGGTACGCACCATCTCGCCTATACGGACGCACAGCCCAGTCCGCCCGGTACCAGCGCCCCGCAGGTGCCAGGGCAAGGTGAGCATCGAGCGGAAGGGGTGAAGCCAACCCTGCACTCAAGACCACCAGTGCGCCCTTTCGGTCCGGTGTTTCCCGCTAGACGCACTAGCATGGAGGTGCGTGTCTCCAGGCTGGCACGTCCAGTACCAGCCCCACGCATCAGGAGTCTAGTGCGTCAGCCCAGTCTCGCCAGGCGTAAGTCGCCAGAGCTGCCCGCAAGTCAACAGTCACCAGAGCTGCCCGCCAGTCAACAGTCGCCAGAGCTGCCCGCCAGTCAACAGTCACCAGAGCTGCCCGCCAGTCGTACGTCGCCAGAGCTGCCCGCCAGTCGTACGTCGCCAGAGCTGCCCGCCAGTCGTACGTCACCAGAGCTGCCCGCCAGTCGTACGTCACCAGAGCTGCCCGCCAGTCAGGAGTCACCAGAGCCGCCCGCTAGTCAGGAGCCGCCAGAGCCGCCCGCTAGTCAGAAGCTGCCAGAGTGGCCCGACTGCCCGGAACTGCCAGAGTGGCCCGACTGCCCGGTTCTGCTAGGGTGGCCCGACTGCCCGGTTCTGCCAGGGTGGCCAGACTGCCCGGTTCTGCTAGAGTGGCCAGACTGCCCGGTTCTGCCAGAGTGGCCAGACTGCCCGGTTCTGCCAGACTGCCCGGTTCTGCCAGAGTGGCCAGACTGCCCGGTTCTGCCAGAGTGGCCAGACTGCCCGGAACTGCCAGAGTGACCAGACTGCCCGGTTCTGCCAGACTGCCCGGTTCTGCCAGAGTGGCCAGACTGCCCGGTTCTGCCAGAGTGGCCCGACTGCCCGGTTCTGCCAGAGTGGTCCGACTGCCCGGTTCTGCCAGAGTGGCCCGACTGCCCGGTTCTGCCAGAGTGGCCCGACTGCCCGGTTCTGCCAGAGGTGCCCGCCTGCCCGGATCTGCCAGGGTGCCCTGCCTGCCCTCCGGCCCAGCCCGAGTGGCCCTCCTGTCCTCCGGCCCAGCCCGAGTGGCCCTCTTGTCCTCCGGCCCAGCCCGACTGGCCCTCCTGCCCCCCGGCCCAGCCCGAGTGGCCCGAGTGGCCCCCGGCCCAGCCCGAGTGGCCCTCCTGCCCTCCGGCCCAGCCCGAGTGGTCCTCCTGTCTCCGGCCCAGCCCGAGTGGCCCGCATGTCTTCCGACCCAGCCCGAGTGGTCGGTCTGCCAGGGTCAGCCCGAGTGGCCCGTCTGCCCGGTGCAGCTATCGGCGCCACCAAAGTGGGCGACGCCGAAGGTGGAGCGAGGTCCACGTCCTGCACCTGAGCCACCTCCAGGATAGGTGGGTTGGGGAGGGAGGGTGTAGCACAGTGCCGTCGGTGACAGCAGCCACCCCCCTTCCCTCCCTTATTGTTTAGGGGTTATTGTTTATGGGTTTTTTGTTGGTGTTTTCTGTTGGTAGGTGCATTCCGGGGTCTGCACCTTTAGGGGGGGGGGGTACTGTCACGTCCTGACCAGCAGATGGAGCTATTGTTTTAGTTTTGGGGTCAGGACGTGGCAGTTTTGTGTATGGGAATGTTTGTATTGTTGATTGGGACTTCCAATTGAAGGCAGGTGTGTTGAGTTGCCGTTGATTGGAAGTCCTATATAGGTGTGTGTGTTTTTCTTTGGGGTTGTGGGTGGTTGTTCTTGCACTGCGTTTTTGTATGCCTGTAAGACTGTCCCTGTTGTGTTTATTGTTTTTTCAGTGGATGCTTTACTCCTTTTTTAAAAATTAAAATATGAGCATCCATATTCCCGCTGCGCCTTGGTCCTCCTTTCAACAGCACGATGGATTTTGTGACAGTTGGTTTTCTATGGTTTATCTAGTTGTTCTGTTTCTTTGTTAGTCTGTGTGGCTCCCGATCAGGAACAGCTGTATGTCGTTGTTCCTGATTGGGAGTCATATATTAGGAGTGTGTTTTCACCTGGGGTTTGTGGGTTGTTGATTTTGCACTGCTGTATGTAAGTCCAAAAAATGACAAACCGACAGACAGGCTTTCTTGTTTTCCGTGTTCATTTTATTCTAATTAAATAGAAGAATGAGCATTCCCATCTGCGTTTTGTCATCCATTCACCACGACAGCCATTACAACATGAGACAGGGAGAAGCAATGTAGAATCAATAACGAAATTGTTTTCACAATTAACATGCTTTTTCTTGTTTCAAGTATGTTTTATTATGAAAAGTACAATATAACCATATATACTTGTACAACTATGGAGCGTATGTCCACATATAATTGTACAATTTGTTTTTCCAA